>NC_056735.1:825351714-825496714 GCF_019279795.1 Protopterus annectens | reverse complement strand
CACAACTGTTGAAGTAGTTGCATTTATTTTAATTACAGAAAATTGCACATTTCATCATTCAATCACTGACTCAGAAAGAATATTTACCAATGCTACCTATCTTGCCGGAGAGTATGATGGCTGGTCTCAGACAACGTTTTGAATGCATACTTGCCATATACAAGGCATAACATCACTGGAGTTTAGCTGAGGTGCAACTGGTACTCGTGTGCATGCTAGAGCAGAGTGTAACTTGCCCACAGCAACCTGAATGCAGTTACTCATATAAAAGTGATTGAATATGTCCTCTGCAACATATTCCTTCATGTTCATCATGGTTGAATCTCAGCTGCATAAGACAACTCCGAATTAATGTTTTGTTGTGCTTCTCATATAAGCACAACGAAACATTAATTCGGACTTGTGGGTTGACTGCTGTCTGTGTTATGTATTCCTCTGCTGCAGTAGTGAAATATGTTTCTGCTATGAGGATATGGTATGGTATTTATTATATAATGCACGGATGTCACTCATTAATTTAAAGAAGATGGCCTGTATTATGGTCCTTGACATTACCCATTGTCTGTAGTAAACCACTTGATTGTTGATAGCATTGAAAATGGAAGCTTGGAAGGGTGGAGCCAAGAGATGCTTAAAATGGCAGACTGAAGCAGTTTGGCATAAACTGGGGCTGATTTCAGAAGTTCTTATGCAAATGAGATTCAACCATGATGAACATGAAGGAACATGTTGCAGAGGACATATTCAATCACTTTTATATCAGGCATGTGTGCATGATTCATAATTATTTAAAGCTTCATGCACATGGGGCAGGTGCAATTTTGTCCCAAAGTGTTTTTGCTGGTTACAAAATGTAGCAGAAGGAGGTAACATGACACAGCAGCGACAACTTCAGTCCTGAAGAGAATCACCTTCTCATGGACGTTCTGAGGATATATGAAAAAACATGTTTTTGGAAAAAGAGTAGTGGTTGACATAAATACTGTAGGGGAAGGAACTATACTTTGGCACAGTGTAGGAAAAGAGCGAATGACATGGTAAAACATGGCAGGACAAAAGCTAGGCAGAATGTAGCTGCCTGTAGTAGCACAGGTGGTGGCCATCCACACCCCATCCTTTAACGCCAGACAAGGAGTACCCTCTCTCTATGAGGGGTGGCGTGTTTCATGTAGATGTTGATGCTACTGGAATCATCAGAGGTGGTGTGGATACTAATACTTTCAGATCCCTGCAACAACCACAGTTAAGCAGTGTTGAAGGTTAGTGTGCAGCTGATTGTATTACATTATGCTGATTTGCACCTGTGTACGTATCACAAATGTATGTTTCATCATCGGGTATACCGTCAACACTAGTTGTAGTGCAAAGTCCACAGACAATGCATGGTAAGTATGATCGCCATACCTTTATGTAAATATCATTTCACCTTTTCACGGGTCACATTAACCACATCTTGACATATTTCTTCACCCGATTAGCATCACAAAGAACCACTTCCAGTGCTTCAGCACAGCAGGCTGACATTGAAAGCAGACTCTGTCACATGCACACACACACAAATGCACACACGCATCCACATGCAAAGGCATTATATTTTCTTTATTTTTTCCTGCACCGACTAAACATTGTTAGCGAGGGGAAAGTAAAACAGAAAGTGCTTGTAGCTGCTGCTGCAGTTACTTTTGCAGCTTGATTTATTTATATTTTTCATTTTATTTACTTTCTTGTTTATTTTACAATTGCTAAATAGTTCCATTTAGCAAGCGTAACAAGATGGCAGCTGTTTACATTTTTGTTAGTCCATGCTTCAAGGTGGCTTTATATGCCGCTGTGAAGTAGCAGACTTGTTATTTTATCAGGCTTTACCTGTACACTAATTCCCTAATGTATGTTTTGTATGTTTAGTCTTTTTCCAAAGCAATTTAAATGTGAACTGGGTGAGATACCAATAGTCATCAGTCTGAAACATTTAAACTGGTTTGTCTGCACTCTTAAGTAATCATGCACAATCTTACCGACTACCCTTCTGAAACATGCCAGACTTTAACGCTGCACAGACATTTCTGACATGCTCTTCTGAAGTTTTTATGTACCCTATTTCCAATTAATGATTCTAATATCTGTCATTGTCTAGATGGCACCTATCTTGTGTTGTACTGTAGTTTCAATTGTCAATCTTATTAGGTTATACTGCACAGGGAAGTAATTAAACTTCAGTCTTCATTTCTGATGTTGTCTGATACACCACTTCATGTAGAAGTGTTATGTTCTTATGAGAACATTTCATTGCTTTTCAGTTGTCACTATTTGGAATATACTATCAGATTGTTACTTTGACTATAGTGAGACATAAGCTGTCACATTCATTATTAGGAAATATTTTAGAAACTCTTCAGGGCATAGCTGTAAAAATATAAGGCAGTTGGCAGTCATTCAAGTTAAAGACACATATTTTGGATTATAACACATCAGTGTTCAATGCATCTTTAAAATGTGTTGCCATGCAGACGATTTTTTTTAATTAGTATTTACTGAAAGTTGCTTGTAAAGGTCTGTATGATGGTAACTATAAACAAGCACAGGTTACCATTTATTTAAAGACATATCTTACTATCATAGATCCATGAGTCTGAAATCCATACTGGAAAGCTAATAGGACGTAGATCAAGTCCAGGGAGCTGTGAATCTTAAATAGGAAAGAAATACACTACAAGTAGTCCCATGAATTCTCTGAAAGGCATTAACTTTGAATGAGATTAACTCTGTTTGAATGCATTTTGACTATGCCGCCAGGGAAATGGATATAAAAAAAGTTCATGGATATAGAGCACCTTGATTTAAACAAGGCATCACTTGGAGAAAGTGCCACATTGGAGTCTAACTGAGAAATTGTGTAGTGTTTGGGTAATGTTTACATTTCCAGCTTTGGCATTAAAGCTCCTTGACAGAAAGACAACAGACTGTGGCAGTTAGGGGAATTTTGGGGTATATAGGAGATGGCTGACTAAGGGATGCCTAAGAATGTGATTTTTAACCCTCTTCTTTTTGAATGCTGTGTCAAATAGAATGCATGACATTTAACATTGAATCAATGCTTCCAGGTGAAACAAAAATTAGACATTAGTGATCTTTGGTTGTGGTAGAAATTTACAGGAAGATTCAGTATTATATGACTGGCCCAAGAAGTGGAAATTGGGTTTAGAATGAATGGAGGAAAGGTCTTTTACTTTGAGTATAACAACCTGAGGGCTGATTATAAGGTAGCGGTATACATGTTATAACTAAGGACGAAAAGGTGTAAAGCAGTAAGCACCAGTCCAAGGTTTAATCACTCACAGACTGCACAGTAGGACAAGAAAAATGTTATGATCAATAATTATGAATAATGATTGAGTGGAATACTTTAATTCTTATGTCATCCTAGTAAGACTTCTCATATTACTACTTGTAGTATAGTAAAAAGCAATCAGAACTACACAAAGACATGCGTCTGGAGCATTTCTCCCTGGGCCTCCGCTGAAAATTGGCTTTGTTCCAAGTCGGACTTTCCTGGTTAACAAAAATGTTAAATAAATAAATAACTATTCAGTGCACATAGAGTGTAAGAGGGTAAACAAATAAGGAAGACTTTTGCTCCAAATAAATTAGGGCAATCATTAAAACTTGGCTCAAGATGCAGGTTCAAGATTATATTCCTTGGTAAAATTTCCTAAGGTAGTACATAAAGGATAGAAAACATATGGTCATGTCTCTTTTAGTTTTAGTTATTCCTTTCAAGGCCTTCCTAGTCTCAATACAGATTCAATAGATCACTGACTGGAAAGCAGTACTTCCTTAATTTTCCTACTGTGGATATAAGATGTTTAGAATTAGTGGCACCCAATACACCCCTAGCCACACGAAGACACTACTTTAGTCTAGCTGAACTAGGCTGACAGTACCTTTTAAAGTTTGTTTCTTCTTCTAAACAACTTGAACCCATTAATTGATTTTCACCTTATTCTGCCTGCACCTTTAGTGGTTTTGTCAGGATATCATGTTAACCCAAATGAATGGATAATTGAAAAATTTCAACAGTTACTACAGACTGGATTCTCTCTGTCTCTCTCCCTTATCTGATATGTGACTTTGTTGTGGATTTTGTCAACAGCTAGCTATCTTTTTACTGCTGCAGCACCATGAATAGTGACCATAGTACTCCTTCCACAAACACTCTGGCTTTTCTGCTGGAGTCATAGCTGCTCTTTCATATAGTCAACAATCTGACTTAGGCTGACCAGCAATATACATCTCCTGCAAATGATTCATTAGCATCTTGAATTCCTTTGCTGTTCTCTGTAGCAGTTATGCTGAAGGCGGCCATTATAAATACTTTGATCCCTTCCTTAAACAACTTATACTAGGAAGGACCAGGTACAACAAAAAAACAAAAGGATAAAATGACTTGAATGGAAAATTACATGAATATTGGATGGCCAGAGATTAATGTGAGAATAATATAGCTATTCCTAAAGATAGTACTTGACATCTGAGCTTCCACTGTCTGTTCTTAGAAACTTCTGGTGTTCTGTCTAGTCAGTTCTTTGTCAAACTGACTGCTAGGGCTAGACACCACTGTTTTAAAGTCTTCTGATGCTTATCTATAGCTCAGTTCTCACCATGGTCACCACAGCTGTGATGCATTCCACTATGACACCCCCCATCCATCAGGTGGGTCTTATCATACCAGAAGGTAAAGCCATTCAGCTACTGCTGCGACAAATGACAAAAATGGGAGCATGAATACTCTCAGATTGTGGTTGACTGATATGTCAAGGGGTATAAATGGTTGCGGTAATTTCCCAGGCGTGTTTGGTGATGAGATATACCAGTGTGTGGAACCTGTCACCAACTGCAGTGATACTTCTGAAAACCCCAACCACTTGTTGCTAGCTAGCACACCTCTGTTTTAGTCTACTCCAGGAGTCATCTGTGAGGCCTTCGTCAACATACCTCCACCAGCAGATGAGCAAATATGGCCTCAGCACCCCTGTCTGTTATTCAATACACTCCTCCAAAGTCTGAGACATGAACTGACCCCAGGTCTAATGTGTCATTGCCAGAATTTCTTCCTGTATACCACAGAACTGACCTGTCTACTTAGTTTCGTGCACAAATATTTCTATGTCCATGGAATCCTTGAGAAGTTTCATATTACATAACACATATTCTCTTCACTTACAGACATTGCATATACATTTGAAGCAACTTTGTTGAAGCACTTGCAACTGTATTACTACCTGCTGTCACCTCCAATCCTAAATATGTTGACTGAGTGCAAAGAGTCAGGATTAAACATATGCTGCCTTCTCTGAGCACATAACCTTTGTAATTCATCAAACCTGAAAGCTTTTTGAAACCGAAAAATATTCACACAGTTAAGTCTGCCTCACTGCTAAGTCACTAGTTACTCCACTGAGTTGAGTAACTGGTCCAAGACTGGAGTTGCTGTCCTTACTAACTAGAAGCACTCCATTATAACACAATTCTTTAAGCTTGTACTAATTCCTTTTTCAAGCTGTTAGAAATTGTGGTCAATGAACAGGATGCAAACTGCAAATGTTTCTTGGTTTTGCTTTAACACAGTCTAAATGGCTTTCATAAAAACTTGCTTTGTAAACTCTTATCATTCAGTTTCCTACCTGCATAGTAAACTCTGTGGACTGCAGTGGCTGTTCACGGGGTCTCTAATTGAGTTGGATTTCACTAAACAGCATTTGATGGCTGGATAGTTGGATGAATGCTCAGGAACACATGAATGGTGGATATGAAATCAGGTGTTGCAATGCTGGATAATACCAATGCTTTTAATTCAGTGTATGATGATGTTTGATGATATGAGGTAGTGCCAGCTATGCCAGGAGAAGTAGGGAAGTGGAAGTGTAACATATGCCAGCACAGCTAGCTGGAACTTAATAAAGAATTATATGTTATTTGAATATCAAACTGATTTGTGTAGATGTTTGTGTTGAAAATGGATTTGTAAAGTTGCTTGTGTTAAAAAAAATACCAACAGTGGGTCATTACTATATTGTAACTGAATTAAATATATATATGTTAGGATACTGGAAGAGAAGAGGTTAAGCTCAGCTCCAGCTAACTTTGGAAAATAGTAAGAAATTAAATTACTGGCCTTAGGTCATAAACATGTTATCTTGCAGTTTTGAATGAAGCCAGAGATGCATTGTCTGTAAGAAGCATGGTTTGTTAGTCTCTGTAGGGGGAGTAGAAGTTTGTAATTGTTTTATGACTTCCAGAAGCTACACCAGAGCTGAGCAATACTCTTGTGTGTGTATTATTTACATGTAGATGCTAAATCCTGACAGGTTCTGGCAATGGGGGGGTTGCATGGAAACCAGAAATCAGATGACCAGATGTATGCAATATCATTCTGTACAAAAATAATGTTTTAATATTAGGTGAGCCGGAAGTCTCATGGCAGTCTGTTTCTTGGAACCTGACACAGAAGGATCCCTCACCTACTTTATCTTGTCTTGCTCTATTAAGTAAGTAGGAACAGTAATTCTCTAGATCAGTCAGGAAAATATAGTGAAAATAGTTTGTTATTTTTCTATAACTCTGTGAATCTTTCCAAATGTGTTACTTTTAATAGTTCCTGCGATGGAAACTCTGGTGTTTACTGTAAATAGATATTTTGTATTTTCATTTTCTTTTATTAATTATTATTCAATATATTTAAACTTTTCACTGTGGCTAGTCCTTTAGAGAATAGTTTAACCTTTGACAGTACTTATATCTATTGGTGACACTGTGGTCTCTCTTGAAGTCTGGCTGTTTGGTCAACATTACCATTTATATTAATATTAATTTCACTCAGTATAATTGGGTATCCTTGAAACAGCCTTAGGTAGCTGGCTTTGTAGTGTCTGATAGCAGTGATAACTATATTATAGTCTACACAGAAGAGGGCACAGCATGTAAATCTGTGCCAGCCTTTCCCAGGTGTGTGTGTGTGTGTGTGTGTGTGTGTGTGTGTGTGTGTGTGTGTGTGTGTGTGTGTGTGTCATCTACTTAAAACAGGGACAGGAAGTACTGGTTTCACAGAGAGAGTGCTGGAGAACTTGGCTTGGACACTCAGCTGAGGAATTAACCCTATAGCTGTGCTAGAGGGGAGCCTTACTGGGGCCATAGAGGGAGACAGATATAAAAAATTGAGACCCTGGGCTGACTGCTAACTGTGTACTCTTAAGGAATATGAGATGTCTGCATCTGGAAATACTGAGTGTATCCATTTGTATTAAAAGTGAACGTCCCTGTCCAGTGTCAGTGGTGAGGATTCAGGCTCCTTGATTACTGGCCCAGAGTGGATGTTACACAGTGATCCTCCATTTTTTTCATCATACTGATTGCGCTTTGCCCAAAACCTCCACTCATACTTCAAAGGATGCATAATAAAAGCTGAAACAGTGTAAGATAATATATCAGAAGACAACTTTACTACTTAGGTTTTTTTGTCTATATGCTACACAAATGGTTGCTAGTATATTCGGAAGCAGTTACATACCATCTTGTATCCCCTTGAAACTTGGGAAACTGACCAAGGTCTATAATTAAATACATCCAAAACCAAAATACCAGTTCACATCACTTATGAGACCTAAGCTTCCCTGATATTTACAACAGACAATTATTCAGTAAATTTGACAAAGCTTAATATTATTATCATTAGTCAGAGGTTCAACTTTACTTTACCTGACAGCACCATTCATTAAAAGCTGTTTAATTTCTATTTGTTTAGGCCTTCCTTCCAATTGCTTCTAAATCCCCAAAGTCCTGAAAACAGGCTTTATATGTTACACTCCTGCCCATCCTTTCAGGAAAGGTACTCTCTCTCATCCTTCCCCAAAGAATAACATTTTAGAACCCACAGGCAACACACTATGCTGCTTCATGTAGCTGCCTAACTATGATTCAAACTAATTATATCAGAACTAAAATGGTGGGCAACAAAGATGCGGAGCCCTTTGATGTGGAAACCATTGTTTTATGTTACTTGCCCTTCCTTCTAAAACACAGTTTGCCTGAGAACAGATGCTGATATTTGACACTTCCATTTGATGTGTGTTTCAGGCCTTTTTGTTTGACTTAAATATTCAATATTCTAACATATATAATAACATTAGTTAATGTATTATGTGCTTTGCTGCTCTGTTTTCTATGTATCATATGTAAAAGATGACCATCATTTTTTTCAGTGAGTCAGTTCAGTGATCAGAATTGTAAATAAATAAGCATACGGACTATAGGAAGTGAGTAAATAATATTTATAATTCAGCTCATCTTAATAAAGTATTAGCAACTTCTACTGGCATTATTGCAGTTATATTATGGCCACTCAGGCTTTGTGTTTCTAATGCCCTCTATAGTCCTCTGTTTTGCTGCCTAGCAGGACCTTTTGTAGAACAATTTTAGAAGACACAATTTCATGAGCTTCTGCTGTGTACCACATTACTTCTGTATTATGTTTCCTGTTCCTAGGCAACCAGTGAAGGAAATCCTGTGCAAACAGCTTCCCAGTGGCAGACAAAAACTGTACACTTGTCAGACGAGTTTCAACAAAGCACGCATTACACTGGAATAGTGCATAACAACGCTGAACTAGCATATAAAAGCATCTTTCTACTGTGCATTATTTTGATAATTACTAATGAAAATAGGCATGTTTACAACTTTTGAACAATAGTCTGCAATTGTGCTGTATAATACCTCAGCATCATACATTATGTATGACTTCTGGATTTATAAAAACTGCATTGTAAAATCCATTACTGGAAACTGACATGAACTGCTTTTTAAGTTAGTTCTATAGGATTCCTCTCCCCCTACTACAAATAAGTTTGTTATTGTAATACAGCAGTCATGTTTAAAGCTACCTTCAGCATAAAAAGCTATTTTTTTTCTACAACTGTTTTTTACAAGGTTTCACAGGATGCATTTTAGAATAACATTCATTAGATTACAATCCACTAGTGATCACTGATATCCCACACACAGTGTGTTTTTGCAATTTCCCTTTAATTTGTTTTGTTGAAGCAAGTCAAAAACGTATTCACTTCTATTAGCCTCAGTGGTCTTGTTATTTGTATAAGACTAGTATGTGGTTATAGCAATAATTTTAACTTTACTGCACTGTTGTGCAACTGCAGTTACAGATGGGGGTACAAAGTACTTCACAGTGGATGCATGGGGCTTGTCCCCCAGCAAAAACACAATTAGTTTTTTTCATGCAAGAATTTTAACAAAATATTACTCATAGAAATGTTCGTCTGAACATGGCAAAAGTCTGAGTGTAGAGTAAAAGGACAGCACAACACACTAACATAAAGTTGGGTGGTGCAGTGGTGCAGCGGTTAACGCTGTCACCTCACAGCAAGAGGTTCTCCAGTTTGATTCTTGGCTGGGGTGCCTTCTGGGTGGAGTTTGCATGTTCTCCCTGCATTCGCGTTGGTTTCCTCCCACATTCTAAAGACATGCTTCTGGAGCATTTCTCCCTGGGCCTGCACTGAAAACAGGATCTGTGGAACCTAGTCGGACTTTCCCAGTCAACAAATGTTAAATAAAAAAATTTATTTCCAGACAAGTCTTCTCTCTCACTACTATTCTCTTGTTGAGAGCTAAACTTGTTATTGGGTGTCACATTACTGAAACTGCCTACTGTCAGGATATATTAACAATGTGATTTAAAAGTGTTTAGCAATAACGTATATAATTATATTACATTCAAGGCACAGTAATCTGATAACCCAGTTATCGTCTGCTTTGTGCTTTAGTCAGACCAACTTGTACGACTTTGCACAATAATATTCAACACTGCATGCAGGTAGGTGCGTGCGTGGGTTTGCCTTCTCTGAAGGTAGGTGTGTGCGTGAATGGTGTGCCTTCTTTGAAGGTTGGGTGTTGGGCTGGCAACTCGGCACCATAAAAAAAATTCACTGCCAATCATTAGCGGACTGGATCTCCGCTGTGGTGACCCCTAACCAGGAAAAGCCAAAAGACATTAGTTTACTCAACATTGCATAATAAAATAAAAATATCTTTTGACATCTTAAACAATGGAAAAAAGCTGAACAGCTTTATAACATGTTTGAATCAACTAAAAAGGATAATATTAGCTCTCAAGACTTGAATATATGACCTCCAGCATACCATGTTGGTGTTACTGCTGCTAGACCAACAAGAACCTCTAGACTCCCTGAAGAGCTTTATCCTTTCATCTAGGAAACTTCCAAGATGCACAGACACACACAGACAAATATAGAGAAAGCTCTCTACTTAAGCACTGCTAGTATATTTGAAACTTGAACCTATGACCTCTGACATACCATGGTAGTATCATTGTTACTAAACCAACAAGAGCCTCTGGATATTTTTTTTTTTGTCTTCCATGAAAAGATTTACCCTTTCGACTAGGAAATCCCCAACATGGTAATCAAGGTCAAACTACAAATAAATACACACACACACACACACACACACACACACAAATAGAGAGAAAACCCACCAGTTAAGCACTGCCAGAACTATAGATATGAATGGAAAATATTAGCTCTCAGCTCAGTTTCAAGCTTTCTAAACACCTGCAACACTGTCCTCCTTCAACATGCACAGCTTGTAATGTTATGTATTGCTTAGTCATATGATTTAATATTTCCCACCCTTGGCCATACTGTGGTCTCAATAAGACAAGTCTGTGAGTCATATCCAGCTCCATGTCTTGTGACCATTACAAGTTACATAAGCTTTCATTAGTGTTCTCCAAAATTTGCCAATCAGACCACACCAGTAAGAATGAGATGGCACTGCATTCATATCTGGTCTCTGAATAAAGTAATTACTTGCCCATCCTGCAGCTGTTTATATACAGTTATGCCAACCTTGACTAAACTACCATACAAAATATTTCACTATTCAAAACAATTTACTATTCAGTTTTCACATAATCCATTGCTTTAGAGGAGAGACAGAGACAGAGACAAAGTAGGAAAAAAACAAAGCTCAAATGTACTGAAGCTGTTTCAAATTATGTTGGTCTTTATCGCCATCTACTGGACAAGATGCATTATAGAAGTTTTATTTATTTTTTTTTCATAGTGAAGCATCAGGCAGATTGAAATAGTGTTGAACTTTTAACTTTGTAAGGGATAACAAAGATTTCTAAGAGACTCCAATCTCGCTAGGCACTAACCATATGATAATCAGGGCAGATGGGGGATCCTCAGGCAGAAAAAAAAAATCATCTCTGTTTTCACAAGTACAGTCCTGTTGTCACTTGTAATACTTCTCAATGTGGCTGCCAAGTACTGATACCCTCATACTGAAAATAAACACATCTTTTTAAAGAATATCTCAGCAGCACTGTGCAAAGCCACTTCATTTTCTGAAGATGATATATAAATGTGTACACTCTGGACTACCTCAGATCTTTCTTTGTGTCCTTTCCTTCGTAATTCAGCACAATTCCAGGTGTAATACCAAAGGTCACTACAGTGCTAGTGTAATGAATTTATATCTACCTGAAAATATGCAATTTAATATTATTCTATTTCTTCTCTAACTCCTCGTGGTTATCTGCATGTTTTAAGTGATTCTATTACAATCCTGCATTTTATGTCTTCATTTCTTTGAAGACAGAACAGTTGTTAGAGTTGTCTGATTCACTCTAACAGGTACAGCATCAATTTTCCAAATAATGCTGCGTGATAGCATAGTGATATACTTTAGCAGGCAGAGTTCCTTGTTGCATAATAACTTGGGAGATCCTCCTGTATAATTCTTTGTTTGGTACTCATTTCTCTGACTAGGTAAAGCTACAATGACAATTAATGAGTTGTACACTCTGCATTTACTTTTACACTTACTAAAGTGCCGCATTTGTTAGACTGTCTCAGAATCATTAAGTGTTTTTGATACCATGAACAAGTAATAACTTCATTACGAATTTTTAGAGAATGAGCAATCTGTGCATCACCACTTTGACTGGAGAACAAATGTTGCCCTCCAGGGTGTTAGTGTACAGGTGAACTCCACTGAAAAACGAGTCTGTTACTTCATGGCAGCATGTTAAGCTGCCATGGAGCTATGACTGAAAGAAAGCTAACAGTTGTCATTATTTTTGCTGTTTAGGGAGTATGAAAATAAAAATAATAAAATAAAAAAAATAATAAAAATGAAAAAAATAGAAAAGCATGTGTGTGTGAGTGCATGTGTACACGAAATTGAGAGTGAGATCGATAAAGCATTATTTTACACTTTCTAAGCAGAGCTTTTGCTCTTTAGTTAATGTAAAATTAAAAGAAACATAAAAAGAAAGAAAAGTGTATTTACGTGTGTGTGTGTATACATGTTTATGTTTCTGGCATAGGCCAATTAAACGGCTGCCTAGGGCGCCATTCTAGCAGGGGCACTTTTCCAGTAATCTGGATGGTGTAGGTAGATGAGAATGGAGCACCAGCTGGTTTTAGTGGGGAAGGTGTGCAAACCTTTTGCCTAGGCACCAGTTCACCAAAGGCTGTCCCTGGTGTGAGTGAGTATATGGCTGCTTTTGTGCATGAAAGTGGAAGAGTGTGTGTGTGTGTGTATGCACATGAGAGAGATCTATCAAGCAGTGGCACGAGCATTTAAGAGTTTTGAATACCTCTCGACCTCTTAGCTCAAGAAATCTGCATAAAGTGTAAAAAAAAAGGGAACAGACGCAAAAATATTGCTCTTATAAATTTAGAAAATTGCTTGAACATCAGGATTTGTGTCATGCATTTTCTGAAGTCTGAAACTCAAATTATGTCATTATTTAGTGACTTCAATCCCCAATAATTGTCAATAAAGTGCACACTTTAGGAATAAGAGACCAAAAACATGAAATAAATACATTGATATTTTTGAAAATGTTATACTTTGGATATAAAATACTACTTTCAACACCATTTCCATATCCAAAACACAACAGGCAGGAATCCACACAATCTTTTATTCACGTCTAGCGCTTCGGCAGATGCCTCCAAGGAGTATAAAACTTTACAAACTCATCTCAATTAAATACACTAATTAATCAAACAATTAACCAATAAATACTCGATTACAGTAACTAATTACTACTAAACACATACTAAATTAAAAACCTCCAGTTACACTCAACATTAAGACCCCGAGGAGACTGTCATATTTCAAAATAAAAATACTTTCTTTATATAACAATTTTTTCTTATATAACTGATCAGAATAGACTCCTTTTTGCACTTGTTCCAAAATCATGGCTTGTAAGCCATCAGGATTAGAATCATGAACCTGCATAAAGTGCTTAGCCACAGGACTATCTTCTTTCTGATTGATAATATTCCTAATATATATATATATATATATATATATATATACAAGACCACAAGGACATCTCAGGGTATAAATAATTCCTTCAGTTTCACAATTATACATTTCCATATACTACAGCAAATTTGAAACATTGGGCAGAGGAAATAGTTTACATCAAAATATATTAAAAAAATAATATGGTAATTAAAAAAAAAAAGTAAATAAAAGACAATTTTACAAACAGCCCATTCTCCAAGTAAAATAATGCCCTCCAGGGTGTGTGTTACTGTGTAAATAACAAACTTCTGGGGGTGAAGAGGCCTTTCACTTGCAGTATTGGGCCTCATAACACTCTTGGGCGGGTGTTATTTACACATAAATACACACCCTGTTGGGTATGATTGCTTGCTTAATACACATCACTAAAACATTTAAGCCCACAATGCTCCCTTTTTCTGAAAGCCATCCTTTTTCTGTTGCTTTAAAATCGCTAAATACGATTTGGATGATCAACATGTATAGAAGTGCACAAGCCAGTTATTTCACGTAGCCTTATTATTTATAAGTAAGTGTAAACTGCACACTTTACCCTGTGCTTCTCTGCAAGGCCTAATATCTCCCTGTTTTATTTTCTTTTTCAGTCTCACCCTGCACTGATTCTTTGTTTGACTGAAATAACTTGCATATTAATCCTTTCAGCTGCTGTCAAACCATAGTGAGTGTAAATCCTTTCAAGTTGAAGAACTCGATAGAAAACCAACAAACATCCTCAGTCTATGTACTGTGTATGTGCAATGCAAAACCACATTAACTATTGCTATAATAGTGCCCCAAAGTGCTAGGCATTAGCATTTCAAGTAGTACAGTTGTAAAATAAGGAAAGTATACTGCTATACTGTCACACTAAACAACATGCACAATCCCATAAATTAATAATTTAATCTAGTCAATATCTTGATCCCAGTTAGTGACTGATATTTCCATCTGGCCCATGACCCCAATACTTGTCAGCGAAATAAGTCCAAGCCTCACTCTAGTAATCCTCATTTATTAGTTTTGCACTTTTTCTCTCTCTAAAACTACTTAAATATAATTAGACATTTCCTCTCTTATCTTCCCTCTATTCGCTAACTGATCTCCACTACAAATTAAATAAACCTACATCACTTTAGGGACCCTCCCATCACTGTAACTCTAAGACACATATGATGATGTGCTCTCTAAAACTCTGCCTTACTATTACCATCCTTACAGCAATATTTTTGTGTCTATCCCATACTACCTGCTTTCAAAATTTCCTCCACTCCTTCAGAATTGTATCTCCCACTCTCCCTATTACACCCCTCCCCACCAAGAACAGTTTTTCCAATACCTCTCCTTCCTTATTCAATAATTATGCCTGTCAACTAATTAAGGTAAGACTATTCATCTAGACTATAAAACTAAAAGTAACTTTCTCTCCCCTACATAGTACTCTGTCTCCTACTAAACAACTCATCTTTATTGCACATCACTATCAGGTCCTCTCACTATGTGGTGATATTCACCCTAACACCTGACCTCATACCCTTTCAAACCAATAACTCCCCTTCGACCACTAAAAACCTTTGCATAATAACTATCAATGTACATATTATATGTAACAAAACCACGGATTTCCATGCCTGGCTCTCACAGTACTCTCCAGATATTGTGGCATTCACAAACCTGGCCAAAACAGCATATAGCAAACACCGAAATAATCCCACCAGAATATAACATCCTTAGAAATGACATGACCCATAAAAAAGGTGGAGGCATTGCTCTAATTCATCATGACACTTTAACTATAACTCCCTTTGACAAATCCTTACTAACATTTGGCAATATTGAGCTATTACTGGCTAACCTATACATCAACAGCAGAAAACAAATATGTATTGCCACACTCTATATTCCCCCAGGTCAAAATATATCTACCCTAGAAGATCTACTGTCCTGCACAGCCCTCAATATAATAAATGAAACCATCATTCTGGCGACACAAATATTAATTGCAAACTCTCTTCCAACACTCCCCAACAAATAATATAAATCTATATAAATATACTCAACTTATCTCTGACCCTACACACATAGTAAACATGCAAACTGAGTCAACCCTCGACTCGATAGTAGTCTCTGACCCACAAAACTTCTCCAAGTCAGGTATCCTTCCAAACACATTTAGTGACCATTTACCAGCCTACACTCATAGAACACAGACACAAATTGACAAACCACATACACTACACTCAACTAGGAATCTCTCCCAGTTCGATCAACAAACTTTTCTGAATACTCTAAAATCCCTATACTGGTACCCTATCAAAACGCTACCTTTAGATGAAGCAGTTAATTACCTCAACAAACTCTTTCTTGATACTCTTAACAGTCTCACCCCTATCCATACTAAACAAACTAAGTGTAATCATGCCCCTTGGCTAACTCAACAAATGAAACAGCTACTCACTACTAGGGATAAAGTATGGAAACAATGGCTTAAGAATAAAACCCCACAAAATCAACTTAAATATAAGCAACTACACAACCTCATCAAAAAGCAGGTGATCAAAGACAAAAAAATATATATATTTCTCTACTAAGATTTCGACCTAACATAACAACCCTAAGATGTTCTGTAAGTCAGTTTCCTCACTTCATCATCTGGGATCCCACTACTACCCCTCCCTTTCAACTGATAAAGACCCACAAGATATTGCCCAAGCTTTCAACACTCACTTTGTTGAAACTATCCAAAAACTTGTCCATGATTACTCTTTAATACTAGTACAGGAACCAATACAAATAGTGACAACAATAACTTCTCTCACCATCCCTCTAGCCCAAACCCCCCCACCAATAACTGCAACTCAAACAATACCCCTCCCATCTCTCCTTTTAATATTCAACCAGATCCCACCTATCTAGTACATAGACTGCTTTCAAAACTAAAACCATGCTCCCCTTCCTCAGATGGCCTCCCAGCAGAATACCTAAAATAGCAGCAGATTCTATAGCTCTCCCTATCTCGAGTCATACGTCCCACAACTCTAGAAAAACTCTATTACTCCTCTGCACAAAGGTGGTGACACCAGTGACCTATCTAAATACCGGCTCATCTCTCTACTTTCCTCACTTTCTGAAATCCTCAAAAAATGTATCCAGTCACAAGTATTAAAATATCTTACCGACAATAACTTACTATCACCCACCCAACATGGGTTTCATCCTGCACTCAGCACAAATATAGCCTTACTCTCAGTCACCAGCACTGTAAACAAAGCTCTTGATAATGGCCTACTGACTTCAGTTATACTACTTAACCTGTCAAAAACTTTTGATACAGTGTCCCGCTCTAAACTTCTTCTACAACTTGAGACCATGAGCTACTCCCCACACAGCCTGACCTACTTCCATAGCTATCTTACTAATAGAAAACAATCTGTCAGGTGGCAAAGCAAACAGTCCACATATCTTAATAGCAGAACTGGAGTCCCCCGAGGATCTATCCTTGGGCCTTTGCTCTTTAATATATTCATTAACAATCTCTATAAAGCATACCCATATGGTACAGTTATACAATATGCAGACGATTCTACCATAATCACATCTGCTAATAACAGCTCTGATCTTCTAAAGTTAACACAAAACTCTTTTTCTGCCATTGAATCCTGGCTCACAGACGACAATTGTTACTGAACCCCAAAAAAACAAAACTGTTGCTCTTCTCATCCAAACCCCTTCTAGACTTTAACATTTTCTCACAAAATAATACTGAACTTGAAATTGTAAAGAATGCTAAATTACTTGGCATTACTATTGATGACAAGCTTATGTTTAAAAAAAACATTTTAAACTTGGTAAACTTTATAGGCACAAACTCTATCTGGATAAAGCCATCAAACTAACACTAGCTAATAATCTGTTTCTCTCATCTCTGTTGTATGGTAGCCCCATCTTTACCAACCTACACACATCTCTTGCAAACAAACTACAATCATGCTACTATAATATAGCCAAGTTTGTCTCG
Source organism: Protopterus annectens (assembly GCF_019279795.1). Lineage (NCBI taxonomy): Eukaryota > Metazoa > Chordata > Ceratodontiformes > Protopteridae > Protopterus > Protopterus annectens. The sequence continues at coordinate 825,479,301 of NC_056735.1, read as the reverse complement.
AAAATGCCAATTTGCACACACCACTTCTTGGCCATTAAATCTATAAACTGGCTTGACTTCCCCCGTCACCTACAATTTACCCAGCTTACTCTTACCCACAAACTACCAACAACCCTAAATACTGTCCATCCTTTCAAACAATAATACAAACTTACACCCCAAATCATAACCTTAGGTCTTCAAAAAAAACACCTCCTAATGGTAACCAAGCCTAAAAAAAGAGTCAGACAATGCCTTTATTCTTATTCAGTTGCTAAACTATGGAATGCCCTCCCTCACTCTATTACTCAAATGGACTCTATACTAACTTTCAAAAAAGCTCTGCAAGAACTATACCTCAACATCCAAGACTGCTCCTGTATTAGCATTAGAAAACCTCCTTAATTATTACTTGCTACTTACCCTTACAATGTATTTTTTGTTCTGACTTTGTGATCCACTGTCCTTTTAAAAGTCTCCATTTCCCCTCTACTTAGCTTTTAATTAATTTATCACTATCCATAAAATATTTTTCCTGTAATGTTGTAGTCCAAAGCATACTGATTATAAAGCTCTGGTGTATGAGAAACTTATGCATTCCCTCAGCTGTGACACTGTTACAATTTAATAATGCCTGTTTCTAAAATTGTACGAATATTAATAATCGTTTCGACTATGTCACAAGTTATAATATTTCTTTCCAAAATGTGATGTCTTATTCCAAAATTTACAGAATGTCAACAATTGTTTTTGGAGTTTTCTCTGGTTAATCCTTTCTTTTTACTTCTAATACACTTTGTAATGTATAAACTAATAGATACAACTGTTCTGTAATTTGTGGAACTTTTCTCCCTGGGCCTCCACTGAAAATGGGACTGTCTGGCCCAGTGGACTTTCCCAGTCAACAAATGTCAATAAATAATAAATAAATACTTTTACAATCCATTTCTCAAACTGCTACAAGCATACCTTCAGCAATACTTTCATCTTGCCCACTAGTGTCAACATAGTATGACTGGCCTGTCTTTTCTGTGATAAATCAGCATAGAGTTTCTTGTCAACAATGAGCTTGATTGTGAGTGAGCCCTGCTCCATTCAACTTCGCTACCTCAGGATCACTCTACTCCCCTACTCTACACCTAATTCCCACCCCCACTACACCTAAACTTAAATCCACATGCTCAACCCTTACCAATCACAGCAACCTATAATATCATCACACTTAATACAACTTTACTCCAATCATCAACAACCTTCCTGTACAAGCCACCCACTCCAAATATCCATCTATCTTACTCAGATTTGTCCTCATCTCTATTCCAATATCCTTCAACTCAGTTCTACAAGCCCCTAAACACCATCCTTTCTTCCCTCCTCAACACAATGTATCACGTACAGATATTCAGACCTCTACTCTTAACTGTACTGATATATATCTCATTCTACCACACTCATCTCTAAATATCCCATACCTCTCCTAAAAACACTCACTCTATCACTTATAACTCATCTTCGTACCTGCATAACATATCTCCAAACCTGTGCTACACTACAAATACAGGTTATTTTAAAAATTGCTACTTTAAGACAGTGCCATTTTTCCTTAAGTTCGGCATAAGACAAAAAATCTAATTTAACTGGCTACTGAGGTATCACCATTTCACCTCCACAATTTACCCTAGTGGTGATGCTCTCAACAACCTTAGAGTTAACACAGAACCTTTTTCTCTTCACAGCCTGCCTAATATGCAGCCTACTTTCCCCTCACAGCCATCTTATATTAGATGCTGGCATGCTGCTACTCATCTTCAAGAGAGGGGTAGCTTTCCTCTTGCTCAATATGGATCTCAAACATCTACAATAAGCTACCAGACATTCATGCATACCTAACCCCCCACTGCCTGACATATTTATTGCCACTGAGGTCTGGTTAGACAGGAAACTGAGGCTGAAGAAATCCTACCCCCAAAATATAACATTTCGGAATGCATAGAAAACATAAAAAAAGCAAGTGGAGTTGCTATCTTCTTCAAAAAATAATTTAGAATTAACACCATACATATGCAGCCACTCCAAATTCAACAATACAGAAAATCTTACTTCTCTCCTCAAAATAACCATAAGAGCATATGCTTCATAGCGGCATATGTAGCACCAGGCAATAATGTCACAACTACAGCAAACATCCTTCAATTGATATTAAAGGCCATTCATCATGAAACTACCATGATGAGTAACCTGAATATGGACTGGCAACTTTTCAACATAAATTATCAACAGAAAGGAGTGGAACTGATCAGAACAGAGCAATAACAGTATGTATGAGGTGTTTGTTACCTGGATTGGACCAGCAGCAGCAGCTTGAGAGTTATGACTACCACAGGTGAAACAGTTAGGTATACTGTTGGGGGCAGACTCCAGAAACAGAAAATTAATGTTTCTATCTGCCTTGTCCTGGTGAGATGGTACCTTGAGTACTGCATACAGTTCTGCTGGCGAGATGTGGAGGGGTAGAGGGGGTATCAGGCTGCTAGGAGTATAGAAGGACATCAGAAAGGTATCTGGATGGAGGGAGAGAATATGATCAGAAATTAGAGAAACAAAATCCGTTTGCATTAGACACTAGAATGGAAAGCGAAACCATGAGGCAGGTGCACAACATTATACCTGGGAGATAACAAGGGATTATCCAAAACAGGAAAAGCATCAGGAGTGGAAATGTGCAGCAGCCTCTAAGGAATGGCTGCTTCCAGGTTATGGAGAAGAATGTGCATCCATGGAATGGATTACTGCAGTGCACGATGTAGGGAGATGCTACTGAAGCATTTAAAAGGGTAGGAGATAGGTAGAGAATGGCGACAGGATTTAAATGTACTAAATGGCAGGCTAGCTAAGGTTATGGTCTCCTGCTGCCATCAAACAAATGAAAACCTGCTGCAGATACTGATTACTAATAGTTGCTTATGAAAAATTCCTGTAAATGTATAGACTGGAGAGAAGCTTATATTTCAAAAATATGGTCAAAGTGTGATGCCTGGCAAGTGCCTAGATATTATTCTGAGGGTAAATGTAATATGAATTCATACTGATCGATCAATGTCTCTATCATCAAGTGCTAATTGAGCAAAAGAAGGGCAAAATAACTTTCGTAGAAGCTTGGAGGTAAGGTTATTACACCCACTGTGAAGGGATATCCATCATATCCTCCAAACTTAAATATACCTACTCTGAGATCACACAAAGTGAACTCCACTGTTGGAGAAACTTGTTTCACCCAAATTTCCTTAATTTCTCTGCACTTGATAAAAGTGGTTTCAGTCAAATATGTTCCCTGTAATATATCATATTTCATGCCTCATTCAATGCAAAATATATCACATATTAGCAAATAAGTTACTATCTTGTCTTTAAATAATCCGGAGCAAGTTCAGACAGATCCATTTTATTAATCATGTACTCTCATTGTAGTCAGGGGGCATAACACCACAGAGGACAAACTATTAAATAAATTAGTTTACAAATACAAAATAAAATAATATAGTATGAGCAGAAAACATTAAACTTTGATAAATAATGCAAATAATAAAGACGAAAATGTGCAAGAACAGATCAAAACATACCTCTCAAATGTCCAGATTTTTACAGAATGTCCAGATTTTTGCCTCATATTTTTGGTCTATTCTTTATAAAATTTATAGTTTTCTGTTAAATCACTGTGGATTGAAGTCACTAAATGATGACAAACATTTGAGCTTCAGACTTCCTTTCATTCAGAAAATCCTTGCTAAAACAAATCTTGTTATTTTACCAACTTTCTAAGTATATTTAGATGGAGTGCTTGTTTGGGCTGTTTAGTTGGAATGCTTGTTTGGCTTGCTTGCTGTGCTTTGCCTGAATATTGCTGATCTCTGTCTGCATTTTATTTTGGATTGAAGTTTTTCATTTAATGTTTAAGTAATTCTATGTTTTATCTTTTTCTTACATTACATTTATTTTGTTTTAAATTGTCTGTTCTGTTGGAGTTTTAAGATGCCTTGGCTAGGGGCAGTTAGAAAAGTAAACAAAGAATTCCTTTGCAGACAGTGAATAACATCAGCTAATTAGTGGGAGGAGCTGAGAAATAGCATTCCCTCATTTAGCTTGAATTATCTGGTGCTTGTTTGGCTTGCTATACTCTGCCTGAATACTGCTGATCTGTCTGTGTTTTATTTTTTAACTTTTCCCACCCACATGCCCAGCTGTTGTATTCTTAAACTTGGTGGCTTTTGAGCTGCCCACCCCCACTATAAATCTGATTTTGGACACTCCTCCCAGTCCCATCTCATTAACTCATTCTACTGAGTACATCGAGATCAGTTGTGAAGACCCACCTCTTAGTTTCTTAACCTTGAATTATCTTCTGTTTCCTCCCTTTCCACTTAAAAAATGCACTTTATTCAGCTGTTTTTATTTTATGTTTCTTCCTACTTTATTTTGCTTTTGCTGCTTATTCTTAAAAGTGTTCAATTGCATTTATTCTGCTGCATTTATTTCTGCTCGTTAGTAACTGTCTTAAATTGTAACTGCTATTCTAAACCACTTAGTTTTGGTTTACACACTTGGGCTTCAGGCCAGTTCTTTTAAATTAAAAAGGTATGTGGCCTACACTCTTGTGGGATGAGATGGTAGCCTCTGTTCTTCTGAGCTAGGAATTACTGGCTGAAGGCTTATTGTGTCTGTTATCCTAAAAGTGCCATAGTTCTGTTTTAAGTAGTTGGGCTCCAAACCAGTTATTTTACATTAGGAAGGTTTGGGGTCTAGACTCTTGTAGTAGGAGAGTGTAACTTACATGCTTCTAAGCTGGGAATTGCTGCTGAAGGCTTATCGCGCCTGTTATTCGAAGTGTCTTTGTTCTGGTTTAAGTACTGTGGTTCCAGACCAGTTTTTTCACGCTAGGAAGGTTTTTGTTCTACACTCTTCTGGGAGTATTCTACTGAATTACTGCTTTATTTAAACTTTTTTTGCTGTTGTGATTGCGATTTTCTGCACTTTGAATTTCTACATTTTATAGCAGTGGCTAGATTCAGGCTTGCTTAATCTAGAGAGTTTGGTATCATGTGACCACTAAAACCAGCCATATTACATTAAGAAGGCCTCCTGCACCCTTGTGGTAGAAGGGTGCAGCCAAGGACCCATCTGAGTTGGGGATTGCTGGAATAAGTCTCAGTCCTGGGCTTTCCCTCTGGTTAATTTAGAGATTAGCAACAAACAATCAATCTCCTGTGTTAACTGAAGCATCCACTGCCTGCTACTGAAAAATAGGCATCATTTTTACTTGATCTGTACTTCCTGCATTGTATTTTACTGTGTGTTGTTCTTTTGAACCATATTTTACTGCATTTTTGCTGCTTCCTGCACTTTTAGCCTAGCATAGTCTTGGTTCATTTTTGCTGGACCCAGTCTCGTTTTACAGTTACTGAGCACTAATCCAGCTTTCCTCCACAAAATAGCACCCCCTACACCCTAGTGAGAGGAGAGTGTAGCTAAGGACCTAGCTGAGTGGTGACTGTTGGCCCAGGGGCCCAGTCTAGTGTGCTACTATTAGTTTGAGTGCTTGAAATCAGTTTAATTTCATTGCTACTTGTTGTCTGCATTAGCTCTGGTTTATAAGGTGTGCACCACCCACATAACTGCACATTACCCTGCAGTGGAGGATACCATTGGTGGTTATAGGCACAAAATCTTAGATAATTTTCCCTTAGTGAACTTTTTGTGCTCCATCTGAGGTTTCTTGCTGTTGTGCTTCACTGCCAGGTTAGACACTCAGCTAAGCCTCTGAGGTTCCTCCACAAGACTTACCCATTAAGCCCCTCAGAGTTTAAAATGTGTTCTTGTCCCTTTGTCATATCTGGTCCTTCTAATCTCTTCCCTGTTATTGACTGCAGTACTACACCTAGCATCATGAATGGACAATTTCCCACCATTTCTCCATTGAACCTGATTGATATGGTCATCCTGAGGCAATGCAGCTGACACTGACAACCCACTTCTCCTAATTCAAACAAATTCAATGTGTGAGATATGCACCTAGATTAACAATTTAGAATCTAAGCTCTCTCACTCACTAATCAGTATATCAGATACTATGCAGGTTGTCAGCTCACACAGTTCACTTCTTGCACCATCCATACGTATAACCCCTAACCTTACATATGCAGAGGTTCTCACTATAAGCCTACCTAAAGATCAGAGACCTCCCAAACATAAAACACTTCACTTAATACATTCCCAGCAAATCACAGTACACATACAAACACATGCACAAGTGTTTCACCAAAGATGCCCCCAAGGCAAAACACAATGTAGCTCCCACTGTATTTCATTGTAGAAGTACTAGACTGTAGATTTTCATTAGACCAAAGGTGGAGCTGTTTCAGAAATATAAAAGGCAATTTCAAAATTGAAAGAGGAGACTGAGATACTAGTTGAAGGAGGGAAGACTGAAACTGAGCTGAAAAGAAAAGGCCCTTTCAGCATGACTGGATTTTCTTCTCTGGTGCTTTGGGAAAGGGAAGTGAAGTAGCAGTTTGTAAACCAAGGAGTAGGTGGTGCAATAGTGCTCTGAGAAAACAGATAAACCAAAAAATAAAGCACTATTGTTGCGAGTCCCAAAACACTCTTTTATTGTTACAAGAATTAAGCGCTTTTGTCAATCCATTTTGACTTCATCAGAATTAACCTGAACAACAGTTAAAAAGCATTTTTATACTATCAACTTGCCAATGATTGGTTAAACATTTCCCAATGGTAAACAAGCATTTAAAACAATTGATATTTAAAAGAATACCAAGTAATATCTTGTTAAAGAAATATTTTTCTAAAAAGAATATTTTTCAAACACAGTTCCAAGTCTAGAAAGAAATTTTTATGTATATATTCCTTTCATTATGCTCAACTACTTAAAAAAAAAATTGAACATAAACATACTTGCTACAAGGAACATTTAAATATGCTCTGCTTTTTCCCTGAGAACAGGTAATAAACTTAGATAATCATTTAAACCAGGGGGGGAATTTGCTGCTAACCTCAATTGCCACAACAGTTCTTTTTATATAATGCATTCTGCCAATCCCCACCCCTAGCTTCTATGTTTATTAAATCAAGAATAGCAAATTTAAAACCTGTGTAGCCATCACATTGGGTATTGTGTTTATACAGAGCATTGGTGTCCCTTTTGTTCCTTATATCATACAAATGCTTGTATATTCTAGTCTTGAATAACCTTTCAGTCTTCCCAATGTAGTAGGAAGTACAGGTGTTGCACCTAGCAATGTATACCAACTTGCTGGAATAACAATTACCTCTTTTTAAGTAGACCACACTTTTTATTATCTAAACAAATCATGTTTTCTTGTAGAATGTAGGAACAATAACTACATCTACCACAGGGTCTACTACCATTTGTTTCACTTTTTGTTAAATTGTGATGTTTGTTTTCTAGAATTCTTTTAATATTAGGGCCAATTTTTGTAGTAAAAACAGTTTTTTCTCCCACCACTTGGTAAATATCATTGTCAACTTTACAGATGCTCCAGTTCTTATGTATTACTTTCTTTACGTGTTGATATAAAGGACTATACTGTACAATACAGGTTTATTCAAAATCAATATCACTCACATTTTCAACATTTTCCCCAAGGTCCGTGATTTTATTCAATCCCTTGCCTAAAAAGGGGTATATTTTTTACCCCATTCTTTTAAAACTTCATTAAGTATATTGTCAACTATATCTAGGGGGTAGCCTCTATCTACCTCTATTCTAGCAGGGAAGTAATCTTAGACTTGTTGTCTTCATGTTTCAAAACATTTGGGTCATGTGAGGATATTATATATGTATCTTTGTAAACCAACGTTTACGTAGTCCACTATTTTGAGCCGTCAATATTAACCTTTGATCTTTTGGTGTAAATTCACCTCTCCTTAACCATTTCTGCATTCCATCCTGATCAAGATGAGGTTGTTCCAAGAGTTTTCTACACTTGCAACCATATTTATGCATTTTCCACATTTCTTGCCTTCTCATCTGATCCTTCACCTTATATTCTTTTTTTTGTTTGGCACATTCAGTTGCTAGCTGATTTTCATCTACTTCTGGTTTGATTTCCATTCCTGCTTGATGCTTATATGCTTCTGCTAAACTAAGTAGGGAAGTAATCTTAGACTTGTTGTCTTCATGTTTCAAAACATTTGGGTCATGTGAGGACATTGTATATGTATGCAGTCTCACTATCGCAGATCTATACATGTAATCAATTTCAAGGCGGCCCATGCCTCCTTCAAAATGGAAATATATTGTCTTAGTTATTACTGACTTTTATAAATCATTTGATGAGTATGAAGCATTCTTCTTGTTTTCCTGTCCAAACTATCCAACATCTTTTGGGGCCAGTCAGTCACTCCAAAACTGTAAGTTAGGACAGGAAGAGCAAATTGGTTTATAGCTTGGACTTTGTTCCTATATGTCAATGCTGTTTTAGTATTAATTTAAACCTTCTAAAATATTCGTTACTGAGTTTTATTTACATTTGTTCATCTTTTATTGTTGATCCTTTATCAGTTCTCAAATATTTATACACTTCCTCTGCTCAAGTTCTTTTATATCACATTCCTATCCCAAACTGATTTTGTGGTGCTCCAGCTTTCCTGCTTTAAATGCTTCTTTTGCAGATATATCAAGACCAAATGACATTCGGGTTTATATCACATCGTCAAACTTGTATAAGTTTAAACTATGTAATATCGAACCCAAAAGTTTGAAACTGCACAATAACGAACACACACAGCAAGATTTTTTCCCAGAGAAAAAAAATTGCTGTTCCCTAACAAAAAAAAAAAAACATAAACCTTAAACTAAAACTAAAGTAGGGAGCTATGCCCCCCACACACCCCACACACCCCTATTTAAATATACGAACTCTGAGATCGTACCACAGTGGAGGAAATAGCAAAGATCTGAAAATGACCCACCAATTTTTTTTCCCTGGGCAAAAAATTGATGTGCCGTGGCTTTGCTATTTTTGCATTTCGGACTTTTTGGTTCGATATTACATCGTTCAAACTTATACGTTTGACGATGTGATATAGACCCATGACATTCTTATCTCAAATGAAAAAGTTTTGACCACCTGCAGCTGTGCTTTCTGTTCTTATACATTTTAAGCACTCTTTTGTCCACGAATGTACGATAGTGTCAAATGCTTTTTAATAGTCTAACCATGCCATACTTAGATTCTTCTCCCTTTTAGAGTTCTCCATCAAATGATTCTTTGCTCCATACAACTTTATTACTTTTATTACCCTTTTATTAAATTGCCTTGATTGAGTTTTTTCTAAATAACTATAAGCTCAGTTGGCATCAATTCCAGTGTATAGTTTATACGTTGTCAGAAGGCAAGTTATTGGTCTGTATTCTTAGGATAGCTTGCAAGATAAGTAGGAGTATTGTTTTTAATGTTGTTAGCCAGGCTGTTGTCTGTTCAGGGTGTGTATATAGATAGTTCTTACTTGTGGCTAAATCTTCAAGTAAAGATGTTAATATTTTTTAACCAGAAGTTAGGTACTGCATCTGGGCATGGGGTTTTCCAATTAAGAGCTTTTCTTAACTTTGTTTCAATCTGTCTGGCCATTACTTCATCACATTGCATATCCCGCACATTTGAACTTCTTATTATTTCTTTTACTTCTTCTATCCATGTAGCATCTTTGTAATGTTCCACAGGGTCTTTGTAAATATTTTTCCAATATGTATCTATTTGTTCTTTTTGGTGGTATCTTGATTCCTTTTGTCTTGTTTCCCAATTCTCTAAGACTTTTTTGGTTATCAGTAAATTGCTTATTTTGTAATTTTCCTTTATATTTATCTGCATATCTTCTATTTTTTTTTTTTGCCTGTGATGATATTTTTAGTTAGTGCACAATAGATCCTGATCTGTTTAGATACTGTGCATTGCTTGTATCACAGCTATCTTTCTGAGTATTTTTGTTGATCTGCTACCTCTTCTATACTCTTATAACAGTGACACTTCTTGTCTTAATTGCTTTATAGTTTTCTCTATTCAATACTTACATGATGGTATTTGATTTCTCCCCATCTTTTCCCTTACTACCCTGTATTTGTGTGGTAAGACTTTATCTGTTATTAATTTAGATGCACAGTAATATATCTTATTTACTTCTGTTATATCTCATGAATTTCTGTGGAGAGTCCTAATTACTGTGGTCATTTGTTTTATAAAACGTCTAACTTTTTTGGGTTTTAATGACTTTCTGTAATCTGTTTCTTTCACTGATCTTAATATATCTGTTCATCTCTAGTAAATCAACCAACTCTTCCCATAGGTCATTTTCGTCTAAACTGAAAGCATATTCTTTATTCTCCATTACCTGTGGGCATTCTATAGGTAGTTCCACAGCATCTTCCTGTGCCACATTCTCTTTGGTTTCATCCTGTATCATCCATTGCTCTTTCACATGGGAATTCACTGGCCTATCACCCCACAGCATTGGTTGCATCAAAGTTGCCACAGTTTCCTGTTCCTCCCCTTGTTCAATGCCATCTGAACATTTGCACTAGTTTTCTATAGAAGGCACCAAAGTATCTTCATCTGGCAACTGACCAGATGTTTCCACTCCACTGGTTTTGCCTTAATTTGGGGATCCACTGCTCTATCCTGCTGTGATGTTTTCTGAGTTAGATTTTCTACACTAAATCCTTCACTTCACAGGTAATCCATAACCTCGGTTTCGATTTCTTTAGCTTCTCCATTACTAATCCTCTTTTCTACTTTTCCTCTTTGTTTTCTTATTTTTTGTATTGTAAAATTTTCCATGTCTGGATTCCTTTGCTTATGTTTCTTTTCAAATATCTTTGGTGCTGCTCTTTTTGTTTTGATTATTTTTGCTTTCTCCTTTGCATAAATTTTACACTATATTAAATCTCTTTTTCATTCCCATGTCCAGATTTTTTTCTTCAGATGTCTCCTGATGCTGCTGTTTCTCCTTACTTTGGGGACTCGTAGTTCCATCATGCTGTGATGTAACGTATGTTAAGCTTTCTACACTAAATCATTCACTTTGCAAGTGTTCCATAACTTCAACTTCTATTTTTTTCAACTTCTACTTTACTAATCTTCTGTTCTACATTCCCTCTTTGTGATCTTATTTCCAGCCCCTTTGGCAAAAGTGATGTCCCTGCAGATTACCATATTAATAACAACAACCTAATCTCTAAATCTCTGGTGAGAGATTTGGGCACACAGGTTTACAGCAACCTTACTTTTGAGCACCATGACTCCACAGTGGTAAGGAAGGCCTTCAACATTGCTCACATCATAAGCAAGGGCATAGCTTCCAGAACAAAAGAGGTTATAACCCCCCTGTACTCTTCCCTCATCAGGCCAATAATAGAGTACAATGCTCCCTTTGATGTGTACCTAAATAGCCACCTGCAGCAACTGGAGAGACCTCAAAGGCTCCACACAAAGAAAATTCAGGGTCTTCAGGGCATCTTACGTGGACAGACTGAAATTACTGTCACTATACCCTGTATCATATAGATTACTCAGAGGTGAACTGTGCCTTGCATACAGAGCAACCTCTGATCCTGCCTTAATGGAAATGCTGTACATTCATAAGTCAAACAGTACATGATTCACTCACTCTAGGGGCCTTAGCCTAGCATTTCACATCAACAGGACTTGCTGGAGATACAGATATGTCTCCTGGAGGTTGCATCTCCTCTGGAGTAAACTTCCAATACAGGTCAATATGGAGAATGTCATATTTTCCATAATGATATGCAAACACCACTTAGTAACTCCAACACTGTAGATTGTACTTTGACTATTTTACTGTACATGCTGAGGAAATCATGTCAGTTTGTAGAAGCCACCTTTCTGCCTTCATTTTGATCATGTATCTATACCAGGACTTCAAGAACTAGACTTTGCTAGCACTGGCAAATATATTTAGTTCTGGAACAAAAGTGTGTCACCTGCTGGGTGAGTATACTCTTAAAGGATACAGAAAGAATTTAGTTCCCTGATTGCTATAGTCTGCAAGGAAGCAATGAGTTAAGTCACCTAACTCTACTGTTCAAAGGAATTAACACTGAAATTTTCATCCTGGTCAGACAAAAAAGCTGTAGCAAAGGACTGTAAATGAAGTTACAAAAAATAATTTCTGAGTTAATTAACAAGTACAAGATAACTAAGCATCTAACTTGCACAGCTATTTTAGGCCTTGAAGATAACTGCTCAAACCGAATCACCCTCATGATTAAACCACACGAACCATGGGTAAATCTTTAATATACCAGAGCCATGTCATTGATTATTGCTATAGTAACACATGCACTCTGTTGGGCATTATTACTTGCCTGTCGCTCGTTATTGGAAAGTTATTGCATAGTTGAAAAACTCCCTCACTGATATAGTCAGTTTATCCTGCATGCTTACAGAGATATATAATGCTTCATTTGATTATGTGATGTCCCTCCTCTGGACCAGTGACCAAGGAGCTTCAATCTTTACCACTGACACTGGTGGAAACATTCACAGAGAAAAAGAGAGACACACAGTATTTTCAGATGCAGCTCTTTGTGCCAAGTACAGATTCCCTTAAGACACACAAGGAATGCACAATCCAGTCCTGGGGCTGGGCTTTCTGTCCAGGCTCCAAATAAGACTCCCTACTGACAGAGTTATAGAGTTAAGTCCTTAGTTGGGTGTACCAAGCCAAGTCCTCCACGACCCACTCTGTGAAATCAGTGCTGTCAATGTCCCTGTTCAAAGAAGCTGACACACACAGACACAGACACACACACACACACACACACACACACACACACACACACACACACACAGACACTCTGTATAAAATTTGATTTTCACACATGCACACACGCATGCACGCACACACACACACACACACACACACACACACACACACACACACATGAGAAAGGCTGGCACAGCTTACCTGCTTTGCCACCTCCACCCAGATTATAAGGTAGATACATTGCCACCAAAACACCCATAAAGCCAGCTACTCTTATGCTTTTACCAGAGTACCCAATTACTCTTAATACTTATACAAATGGTAATGTTCAACCAAGCAGCAAGACTTTCAGAAGCATGCAACCACGTTGCCACTAAATAAATGGACGTACTCTCAAAAGTTAAAATATTTTCTAACAGACCAGACACAATGAAATGTTTAGACATATTTAATATTAAATATTAAAAAACATGAAAATACTGAATATCTATTTACAATCAACACCAGAGTTTCAATCACAGGAAATATAAAAAGCAACACCTATGGAAAGACTCAGACAGATACAGAAAAAAACAACATTTAGCTAATCTCACTATATTTTCCTAACAATCTGAAGAATTACTATTCCATAGTTACTTACTAAAGTAAGGCAAGATGAAGTTAGATGAGTGTCTCTTGTCAATTCTAATTAAGTGCTGAGTGCCATTGACACATCTCTCACACATCTCTCACTAGTATCCAAATGCAATTTCAGTGCTGGCTGCAGAATGACATCACATCTGTCACCTGACTCTGTGGTTCCCACTCTACCCCCTCACTAGATACTAAGCCAGGATTTGGCAGAAATGTGTCACAATACACATGCAGAACTTTTCTAAGGATTAATACAGCACCTGGAAAGCTATAAAACAAATCCAAAACTTCCACCTTCCAGCAGAAAGAATTTTTCACAGACACCGTGTCTTTGGCTGTTGCATTCAGAACTGTGAGATAGAATCTTTATGGCCTAAGCCAAGTAATTTAATTTCAGGATATTTGTCTTAAGGTTAGCTGGGCTGAGCTTAACCCCTTTCTTTGCAGTATCCTCTGTTAAAATATACATGTTTCAGCAGTTACAACAATGCAGCCTGACATACATGTGCCTTTCTTTTCTGTCCAGCAGGACCCACTGTTGATGCATTTTAACACAAGCGGCTTTACAAATACATTTTTAACACAATCATCTGTACAAATCAGTTTGATATTCCATTGACGTATAATTCTTTAGAAAATTCCAGCTAGTTATGCTGGCATATATTACACATGCATTACCCTACTCTCTCTAGTACAGCTGGCACTACTTCACATCATCACAGATCACTACATTGATATATATATATATATATATATATATATATATATATATATATATATATATATATATATATGTTTTTGTAAATAAAATGCCATTTTCCTTTCAAAAATCTGAAATATAAAAGCATTACTAGAGACCCTGGTGCCTACCAAAGAGCTTTTATCTTTATATTTTTTGTAACTTTCACCATTTATAAGATATTGCAAAGCAGATGAGATATGCTGTCAATAAAGGATCATGAAAAAGAAAACTTCAAGGAAGCAACTGATTTATTTAGTTACAAGACTTCAATAATCAAGGAGATTAACTAGTCTCCTATTGCTCAGGGTTGAATTAAGAATCAAAATTGTTGAGCACACAGTAACAGACAGAGTTGATGATGTGAAAATGTAAATATCATTTAGTATACAGTATGCAGCTAATGTTCAGGTTATATAAGTTAAGTACCTGAGCTCCCATTCTGAGAAGACTCCTATAACACATTTCTCCAATTGTATTCCTCCTCCACATTCTCACTCATTTTGAAGCAGTTGCTTCAATGTTATATTACAGTTGTATACCTCAGACTCTTACCTATGTTTATGAGGGTAGATGTAGAACCCAATTTTCTTACTTCTAGTGGATTGCTCTAGTTGTTGAAATTCCACTGCATGTACCTGTTTACATAAGACAACATATCTGGGAGTTTGCTGTCATCACCTTGCTGGGTCTTTGTGTTACAGATTTCATCATGGGCTGAGCAGTGAACATTTACCCCCCTTCTGTCTGGGAACATCAGAGAACAATACTACACAGAGTTCCTATTACAGTATTTGTCTCATGTAGAATTCTGATGAGTTGTTTACATTATTTGATGTTGAATTTCATTTTGGGTTTATACTTTCTAATATAAATGCAATAATCTGATGAAGCCCCGACTTAAGTTATAGACACATACCTAACTTTTACAACAAGGATATTTTGATTTAAGCAATAAAAGGATGTTAATGTATGGTGAACTCAATGAATGTTCTTCATACAAGCAACATGCACATCTAGATGTAAATCTGAATTCACTTAACCTCTTGAATCATCAAAAATTGAGTAAACAGCAGGAAACATGGGGTATATTAAAGCAATTAACAGCTCTCCTTCAACATCTACTTAATTCCTAACAAGCCACCCCCCAAATCAATCAATAAATAAATTAAATTAAAGCAACACATTAATAGCAGCTACATTTTCTGAGATAAAGTTATTGGCTGGATTCAGGAAAAAGACTCACTCTCAGTAGCTGTCTACTCCAGGGAAGGGAAGTCAACTACTGCAAATGTGAGAAAATGCAATTCAGTGATAGCTATGGCAGTAATGAGAATGTCCTTGTTATAAGCTCATTAGCCTTTCTCTGAATCACACACTAGCTAAGACTGGCACTGTCAGATCTGATAACAGTACTGTTCTCCTTAGCAGTAAATGTATCTCATTGGCAAAGGCAACCACAGCACTCACACACCCACATATACAGACAAATAAGTACATACAAACACACACACACACACACCTTTCCCAGTTGCTCATTGTCATGCATGTTCAAGGACAGCAGACACACACACACACACACACACACACACACACACACACACACACACACACACACACACACACACACACACACACACACACATTTATGAAGCTTCATTCATGCCACTTTAAACAAGCACACAGATACAAACATGAATACCTCACTGCCCCTCCTCACATATTGCCCAATATTACCTGTGCCATTATTGCTCCTGTATGATAATTTTTTTGAATTGCTCTATGCCACAAATTGGGAGCAACATCCCTCAGACTACTTTTTTTTGTTAAATTTTCTTTTAAAAGTGTTTTTTTTTTATTTTTTTTTGCATTGCTTGAAGTGACTCTCCATAGTTGGGCTTGTTTATATCGGGAGTTTTATTTTTCCACAGATTTCAACACTCTGAAGTGAATAGCTGAAAGCATTGGTCACATTTATGCCTGACCTGTTCAACTTGAGTAATGTTGCAGTTTACTCAAATAAGAAACATTTTAAGCCACTCAGATGAGTTTCCTGTTTTGATACATAGCACCGGATGCAGCAATCTCATTTTAATTATGAGCAGTTTTAGCTGGAGACATTACTCTTCACTGTTTATTCATTTATTTTCCAATATATGCTTCATGTTGTAACCTATCCTAACATTCAACAGGTGGAAGGCATATCAATCATCCAGAACATGACAATGATTCATTGCAGGTCATGCATATATATACGATTTACGATTAGAATCTTGAAGTGGATTCAGTTGAATCCACTTTGAACAAAGTCTGGAGGTCTAATAGTGACGATGTCGAACTCCGATATTGTCAAAGTACAAATCTCACCTCTATCTCAATCATTGTTAAAACTCATCCCGAAATTGCATTCGATTTGTACTACGGCGTTACCAGAGTTCGAGACTGTCAGTTTTCACGGACATGGGTCGATGATATAGGTTCATAGGTTCATAGATTAGTACTAGGCTAACTGCCCTTGTGGACTATTTTAAGCCTAGCCAATTACCTCATTTGAGAATCAACCATTATGCCAATCTCCCACCCCATTTGACTGAGTCCACTTCCAGATTCTGATAAACCCCATATATACATATATATATATATATATATATATATATATATATATATATATATATATATATATATATATATATATATATATATATATATATATAGATATACATACATATATTTATACACACACATACACATGTGCACACACACACAAGAAAGAAAAGCAGACTTCACTCAGAGGGCACCACAGACACAAACCAAACCACAGACACGATCACTGAGTTTATCTGTACAGTAAAATCATAAGTCAACAAGAAGTAGAAGAATGAACATGGCAGAATACAGAATTCTATAAACAGCACCTCAGGTCTTCCATGAAAAGAGGCAACAAGACAAGTGGGACTAATCCAGTCAACAAAGGATAAATAAATAAAATAAGCTATTTAGGAAGTGCTGATAGCAATGAGCCAAACAATACATAACAGTATAGAAATAATCTGTGCACCATGAAAACACAGTTAGCATTTTTTTTGACAGTAGGTCCTTTATACCATACTCTGAACATCCCGGTGCTCATAGTTAATGGGACCACACCCCAGGATGACCATCTCTGAATAGATCTATTTCCACCATAGAAAGCCTGTAGGGTTTTTTTTTTCTTCCTCTCCCTGCAGTTGACTATCAGCTGCCACAAGTTCCATTGCTTCTTCATTGGGTCTACCAGATCCTCCTTAGCCTTAATGTGGTTTAACCTGACTCATATCCTTGGTCGATGAAAAGATCAAGGATGCTGATGCAATGTCATATTGCTGCCAGCCAAGTGTATCCTAACTTCCATCACCCAGTGACAGCCTCACAGGCTTTGCAGCTTTGCAATGGTTATTTTGGGAGCTGCATTTGTCTTCCTTACATGTACAACCTCCTGATGAATCGGCATACAAGTTACAGTATGGAGCTCACTACACTCTTACTGCTGCTATTACATTGAGCCTAGGCAGCCTCCCTTCCCATAGGATGACTGAGTCGACATTGGATTCTTACTCACATCCTCTCTTGCCTGGTCCTTCTAATGCCTGAGCTGCTACATGAACCTGGATCATATGAGGGGCAGGCAGGGCTTTAGCCATCTGTAACACAGGGCTGGGTTGAAAACATGTAGGCTCTTGCTTCACAAAAAATGGAGTGGGTGCATACCAGATGGCTACCCCCCACCTTAGGCTGGGCTACAATGTTAGCTTCTTTTGAGAGCCCAAGTGCAAAGATAAAGCACATATGTGCCTGCTGCTATATATGCTGTGAATGAAACCGTCAGCTTAGCCCTTAACAGCAATTATCCAGTAGTGCTGTACCGCCCCTGAGAAAGATAATGGAAAAGGGCAAGCTCCCCCATCAAGATGTATGATGTGGGCACTGATCATTTGCACTCTTCTGTGCTGAGGTTTCAGATCATTCACTAAATGATCCCACATCACCAGAAACACAGCCGTATCATAACAAGCCAACTAAAGACATGCCTTATTTTGTAAGCAAAACAAATAGGAAAAGGTAACTGGTATTTTCAAATTCCCTTGCAGGATGTTTTGTAGCTGTTTATTATTTTCTCTTTCTGAAATAAAGATTTTATTTCAAAGTAAAGAAATTAAGCACTTGCTTGGGAATCTGACAGATAAGTGCCTTATGCACAATCTCAGTTAAGAGTCAAGGCTGTGCCAGACTTTTATAATTTAATGGTGTTTTGTGGGCATCCCTGGGTGATTTATTTCATGCTGATGTGCTATTATCATTACAGCCAATAATATTTTGTCACTTATCAGATAAAATCAAATTCATGGACAAGTACGGAGATGTAATGCAGGAAGTTTAGAAATCACTATTTCATGCTTCCCTGGAAAATTCTTCATTACATAATTATCTTATTAGAGTTCAGGGTCTTAAATCTGTAAAGGACAGGATATTAAAACTGAGTAAGACTACAAATAGGCCAGGAAATAATTAGTATAATTTCTGCAGAAGTGATTATAGTTAATGCAATTTGCTGTCTCCCTGTGGCAGTAAAACAGCATGACCTGACAATGCCTTAGCCTTGCAGGTAACATACGTGTAAATCAAACAAACTAATGTCTAGAGAGCCTTCACTTATGAAGAGAGCTTTCATGATGTGTTTATTATTAATCCACTGTAACTGCTCAGCATTTTCAAGGTGATAACATGGACCCCTGTGCTAGCTGTGTGCACTATATGTACACTACTCTATACAGTTTAACCAGGCTAATCAGAACAGAACTTACAACTGTACTGCTGCTCTGAGTCCCTCATGGAGGTACATGGTGCATCTTGATTTTGGATTATAAAAGCAGCAGTCTGGCCTGATGCTATTTGGTGATGATGCTAGGCTGAAAAGCAGCCTGTAAGTGGATAACTGACCATGGAGACATAGCTTTGTATTACAACCCAAAATATGAGATGAATGCAGCAGGCCATTTTAAATTACATGTTATACTACTTGCACTGGATCTTTAACGAATAAAAGATAAGTCTTAATGATATAATAAGGATTATACAGCAGAGTTACATGGGTTATCAGTGGGAAAACATAGGAGAAATGACAAGGATTATGTTTTATATCAGAAGTGAGACCATAGAATTAGCTGCTTAAATGAAGGAACATCATTTGAATGTTGAGATTATTAAGGTCCACCTAGAACAAATATTGTTTTACCCAAATAAAACAAAGGCAAAACAAATCAGAATCATAGGTGCACCTCTGAAGAGATAACTAAGAAACAAAAGCTACTTAGGATGTTGCCTGTTTATGATAATAAAGCCTCTGCAAATTAAAATGGGAGGCTGCCACATTTCCATCAAAATGATACATAAAACTACCACCTCAGATGCAGAAATGTACATTTACCATGAGAAATTCCACATAGGGTGTGACACTGCCAGCACAGCTGTCTGGAATTTTGTAAATAATTCAATGTCATTTGTGAATACTGATATAATTTATACAAAATTGTATGTTATGTACTGAGCTTCAAAAATGTAAACACAGCATACCCTACTGGAGCATAAAATATTAACTTACAAAACTTCAAGAAAACAAGTTGAAATTAAGTGCTTTATGATGTGCTATAAAAGTTAGTTTCAATGCAGCAAGAAGACAGGATGTCTAGAACTAGAAGCTTTTATATTCTCTTGAAACACAAATAATTACTAGGTTTCAAATTTAAAAGTGTTTTATTGTTATACAACTTCCAAGTTCTGCAAACTTCTGAGAGATATTTACTTCTCACATAGAGATGTTAAAATTATGTTAGTTTCTGTTAGCCTGGGGACTGAAAGCAGGTGACAAAGACTGATGTCTTTCAAGCTGACCCAGCAGTAATGTTTGATAGTATTTTAAGAACTCTCTCAGAGAGTGATTGTGCATTTTGTATCTTATCTCGGACTACCTAGCAAGACCATCCACTCATCTGCATTTGCCTTCTTCTGTAAGTAAGTCTAAGGTACGGTAATTTCTCTTAGATATAGATAGGAATACAGTAAAGATTAGTTTAGATGTTTTCTGTATTTATTTGAGACTGTCATGCAATGTTGTTTTAAAATATTTCCTGTGATTTTGAACTCTGAAGTAACCGTGTCTGTGTACTGAGTATTGTCTTGTTCTTTTATTGTTTATTAGTAAATATATTTAAACCTTTTAATTGTGGCTGGCTTGTTCAGAGATATTTAAGCTCTTAGCGTACTTGCATATGTGTTTGGTGACACTGTACAGGCCACACCTAAATAGCCTTGCAAGTAACATTACACTGTAGGACTGGACACACTTTGTAAGGGCCTTATAGTAGCTGATAAGTAGGAGTTGGTGGCTGTGATATCTACCTTATAGTCTGGGCAGAAGTGGGCACAGCTAGTAAACCTGGCCAGCCTTCCCCAGGAGTGTCTGCATGTTTGTATATAAACCAAATCTCAAAGTGTGTGTGTGTGTGTGTGTGTGTGTGTGTGTGTGTGTGTGTGTGTGTGTGTGTGTGTGTGTGTGTGTGTGTGTGTGTGAGAGCTACTTGGGCAGGGACATGAAGCACTGGTTAGACAGAGAGGGTGCTGGAGGTCTTGGCTTGACCCTTCAGCTGAGATTTTAACCCTATAGCTGTGCAAGTGGGGAGTCTTATTGGGGATCTGGAGAAAGAGGGAGAAACCAGCCCATGACTGACTGACTAATCTCTGTGTGCTCTGAAGGGAAACTGCATTTTACTGGGTGTGTACTTGTCATCCTCCCATTGTATACATTCCTCAGTGATGCCAGTGGTAGGGATTGAGACTCCTTGATTACTGGGCCAGTGCAGGTGTATCACATATTAATTGCTGGACAGTGGTGGGATATGCACATCACATATTAATTGGTTGTCAGTGGTGAGTTAGCCACATTGCATATTAATTCACTTGTAGTGGTGTGGCTATTGAATTCCTGTAGTGGTCACTGAAGGTGTTTGTACTCACAATCAGCCATGCAGTGAACATTCAGAGTTCATATCACAACTGTTTTATTTTTTTTTTTGTTAGCTTAGTTAGTCAGGGAGAGCAGACAAGCATGTCAGCAGAGGAGTATGGCAAGCTGACAAGGACCCAGTAGACTGAAATATGCCAGGCTAAAGGACTGGTGCATGCCAACCTGAATAAAACAAGACATGATTGCAGCTTTAGTTACAACTACATTACATGATGGCAACCAGTACAACAATCAGACTGGCCTTGGGAATGTACAACTCTCAGAAAATGGACAGCTCAATCATTCCATAGAGGACTTAAAAATCCATCTGGAGTTAAAGAGACTTGAGCTGGAGGCCAAGAGTTTGGAAATAAAAGCAGAAGAGAGACTGAGCTGTCTAGAGACTGAGGAAAATAAGAAACTCCAATGTCTGAAGGTTGAAGAAAATGGGAAAATGCAATGCCTGGAAGCTGAGGAGAATATGAGGCAGAGGCAACATGAAAAGGAGATGCTGACTCTTTGCCAGAGTTATGGAGGTTATGGAGAAGGGAGTAACTGAACCCCAGAAGCAATTGTCTGAATGCAGAAAGTCAAAAAAATGTTTAACATCAGGATCTAGGCACGCAACATCAGGGAGTATATTTCCATAAGTACAAGATACCTGATTAAGGTGTGAGACAAAAAATATAAGAAATGGAAGAGAGGTCGAACTACAACTTTGAAAAGTGAAAAAAAAACAAGCTGGACAAACAGATTAAGTATAATGTTAGACAAGAACAAGAAAAATTTGAAGAAAATTTATATAAAGATATTGAGCATAATAGGAAACCTTTTTATAGATACATAAGATGTGGAAGGAGTAAAGATACACAAATTGATAAACTGTGTGCAGATTCTAAAATTTATTCTCAGACACAACAGATTATAGATATATTTATAAAATCTCATGCAAAACAGTTTGGCTCCACAACAGGTGTGGTCAGTTGTCCTAGTGACATCCAGGTAACCCAAGATACTGGAATCAAATTAGATTATATTGAAAAAGAACTGTGCAAACAGGATCCAAACAAAGCGCAGGGAGGAGATGGAATAAGTAACAATGACCTGAGAACACTTCAGCAAGAACTTACACTACAGTTATAGCTATTATTCACTAGGTCAAATAAATATGGGGAGATTCCTCAAGATTAGAGACATGCACTTATTAAACCTGTCTTTAAGGGAAAGGGGAGTAGGACAAACCCAGAATCATATAGACCCTTAACTCTACTTTCATGTTGTGGAAAATAATGGAGAAGGTAATACTGGATAAGTTATTGTCAGAACTGGATAGGTTGGAACTTGAAACCATATATCAGCATGCATATGTTGAAAATAGATCTATTACTACCTGTAACATGATGTACTGTAACAATATAATAACAGCTATGATTGAAAAATTGTGCTGTGATGGTGATTTATATAGATTTAACTTCAGCATTTGACAGGGTCATACACAAAACACTGATCAATAAATTAGTACAACTAGGTATTGATGTACTGTTAATAAGATGGAAAACTGCATGGCTTACAAATAGGACATGGCAGGTATCACACACCAACTGGACAGGTGAAATCCTTGGTTACAGTCAAGGTGTCCCACAGGGTTTCTGTCCTACGCCCTTACTTGTTGAGATTGTATCTTTCAGACCTTACTTTTTCATCTGAGGTGTTCTACAGTCTATAGGCTGATGGCCTGAAATTGGATAAACTGATTACAAGTGCTACAGATAAGGCATGTCTGCAAAATAATTTGACGAAATTGACCATTTGGGCACAGGAGAATAATATGTTCATAAATACATCAAAAACTAAGCATATGAGATTTGGGAGAAACTGAAAGGTGAATATTTAATACAGCACACAGTGATTGAAATTGTAGACTCATTGACCTGGGTATATGGGTAGATTCAGTTATGAGTTTTTTCTAATCATATCAGTCAATTGGCTAATGATAGTTATAGAACTATAGGTTGTATAAAAAGATTTATAAAGTCTAGGAAATCAAACATCATAAAGTCATTGTTTGTTAGTTACATTAGACCCAAACTTGAGTTTGGAATAATATGGAAACCCTAGAAGGAAAACAAGCATGAATAAAAAGGAAAGAGTACAGCGGAAATATACCAAGGGCATCCATGGATGTGAAATTCAAAGTTATTATGAAAGACTAAAATATCTGAACTTGCACAGTGTCTCTTACAGATATTTAAAAGGATATCTTATTCAGGTATATAAGGCATTTAGGGACAACTACCTCTGGGAATGTTTGGGGTTATCAAAAGGTACTAGAGAATCATCAGACTACCTATGTAGAAGATTCCATAGGAATGAGAAGTGTACTAATTGGTTCTCTGACAGAGTAGTTGATGCTTGGAACAGACCACCATATTACATTAAAGCAAGTACTAGTTTAGATATTTTTAAAAACAGCCTGGACATTTATTATGGGAACAAGTGTTTTGGTATATTGGCAAGCTTGAAGGGCATTAATGCCCGTGCTTGAAACATTGTATGTATATATGTAAACATCAGTAAATTTCTTCCACAATTTACAGAGAGGGATAATTTTGATAATTTCATTCATATGTTTGAGAAGGTATATAAACAGTATAGTGTTGACCAAGGCCTCTGGGTATGGTTCCTGACCCTCTTACTCCATGGTAAAGCTGTAACTGTAATTTCTAAATTGTCTAATACTGATTGCTTAAATTATAATACAGTCAAAATGTGTTTGTTAGAATGCTTTAAGTTAACACCTGAAGCTTATAGGAAAAAGTATTGTGAACGTAGATGCAAGGCAGATGAAGGTGTGTGAATATGTTGCTGAACTAAGCACTTATTTTCATAGGTGGGTGAGTGGATGCCAGGTCACCACTTTTGAAGGGCTGGCAGACCTTATGGTGAGGGGAACAAGCGCTTAGCACTTTGCCTGAGGACATGAGAATCTGATTAGCTGATAGACAATGCAATACTGCAGATGAGTTGGGGAAGAAGGGAGACTTATACGTAGCAAGCAGGGCATCACTGCACAGGGAAGGGACATCCAATGCTGCTCATGGGTCTATGGGAACCCATAGTGGCCAGCCCAGACTGCCCCAAAAGAGTCTACCAGTAGCAGCGGAAGCCAAAGGTGCAGGTACACATCCAGGACTAAGGGTTAAATGTTTTAAATACAACCAGTCGGGCCCTGTAGCATATAGATGTCTATGGAGGCAAGGTGGGGAACAAAAGGTGGGAGAGCCAGTAACTGGGAATGACAAAATGCCAACAACAGGTTATCTTGAGACAACAAGGGTACCAAACTACCACAAGAGGTTATATCCTATCTTAGTGAATGGGAAAGAGTCCATTGATAAGAGAGACACATCCTCAGACCTAACCATTGTAAGCCTGCAATAGTTAGAAAAGCACTACTTGCTTGGGCAATCTACTCCAGTCAGAGCTTTAGGAAGGACCCCATTCCAAATACCTTTGGCTAGGGTTTACCTTGACTGGAAAGGTGGAAAAGAAAGTCAGCAAGTTGATGTGTTTGAGGATATCCCTGCAGATGTCTTGATAGGGCATAATTTTGATAATGCAGTACCATGTGTTCATGCAGTTATATGCAGTCAGGCTTGGAAACAAGCATGTGGGTCTGGTAGACTGGTGGAGACCCAGACAGACCACACACTTGCAGCCAGCACTGGTGAGGTGATTACTTCAGAGAGGAAGCTACCCTGTAGCAGTGAGACTGAAGGTGAGCCACAGCTGCTTGTGGGTACTGATGTTCACTTGGACAGAGTGACTGAAAGGGCAGAGGTGACTAGTAGTACCCAGGCTGACAGTGAGGCACTGCTGTCAGATGATACCAGACTTCCCGTGGAAGGGGAGCTGGGAAGGATTACAAAGAGAGAGTAGAGACGGGCTCAGCTCTCAGACCCTACATTACAAGGCCTGAGGGAGATAACTAGTGAGTCACCTGATTCTCATGGGAAGGGGGAAATCTGTATACTGGGACAAAGGGTTACTGTATACAGAGTGGACCCCTGAGGGAGGGCTAGAGGGTGACAGAATACAACCATTGGTAGTGCCCAGAGCCAACCGTCTAGCCATAACCCATGATATTCCTTTTCCAGGTCATATGGGCATAAAACATACAAAGAGATGTATTATACAGAAGTTGTATTGGCCTGGGATTTCTAGAGCTGTAACAGGGTACTGCAGGACCTGCGAACAGTGCCAAAAGGTAGGCAAGGCAGGAGACAAGGTGGAAGCTCCTTTGATGCCTTTGCCTGTGATTGAGGAGCCATTTCAGTGGGTAGATATTGATATTGTGAGGCCTCTGAGTACCCCAAGTTCCACAGGGAAAAAAGTATATCCTAGTGCTAGTAGATTATGCTACCAGATACCCTGAGGCAGTGGCTCTGTCCTCCATTATAGCAGAAAAGGTGACAAATGCTTTGATAGAGATTTTCAGCAGAGTAGCTTTCCCAAATGAAATACTGACTGACAGATGTGCCAATTTCATGTCAGACCTGCTGTCTTATCTGTGGGATGAAACACCTAAAGACCACCCCCTACCATCCCCAGATGAATGGCCTTGTTGAGAGGTTAAATTCTACACTCAAGTCCATGCTATGGCATTTGCAGACCAGTTCAAGAGAGAGTGGGACAAATATTTGCCCCATCTGTTTGCTTACAGAGAGGTTCTCTAGGAATCCACAGGTTTTTCACCCTTTGAGTTGATGTATGGGCATAGGGTGAGGGGGACCGTTAGATTTGATTCTAGATGAGTGGGACGATGAGTGTGAATCTCACTGGGAGTCTGTTGTGGCATATGTCCTAAACCTCAAGACAAGGCTCAGGGAACTCATGGGCTTGGCCCAGGGGAACCTAGCAGAAGCCCAACAGGAGACAACGGTCTGGTATAACAGGAATGCTTGAACTAGGGACTATGCTGTAGGGCAACAGGTAATGGTTGTCATTCCTGTCAGACACAACAAGCTACAGGCAGCTAGGGAGGGACCCTACAAGGTGGTAAGGAAGGTCAGTGATGTTAACTACATTGTAGAACTGCTAGGCAGGAGGCAGAGGCACAAATTGTACCATGTTAACATGATGAAACCTTACCATGATAGGTAGGCAGTTGTGCTGAGTATTTGCAGTGGATGGAAGGAGTCTCAGGGGGATCTTGTGACTGATCTTTTCAGTGAGGCTCAGACTGACTCCTCAGTGGAAGGGGTAGCAATGTCCCAGCAGCTATCCCCTACCCAGGTTTGAGAAATCCAAGCAGTGTTCCAAGTGTTGGGGGCATGTTCACTGGAAAACCAGGGTGCACCCACCTTGTGCAGCATCATGTGAATACAGGACCCCAAAGGCCTATTAAGCAGGCCCCTTATAGGGTGCCTGAGAGAGTCAAACAGACTCTGAGGGAGGAGCTACAGGAAATGTTGGAAGTAGGGGTAAATCAGGAGTCCAGCTGTCCCTGAGCCTACCCAGTGTTGCTAGTACCAAAGACAGAAGGCAGTGCCAGGTTCTGTGTGGACTACAGGAAATTAAATAGCCACACAGATCAGATGCTTACCCCATGCCTAGGACAGATGAAGCCCTAGAGCAGCTGGATGGGAATAAGTATCTTACCACTTTTGATCTTACCAAAGGTTAATGGCAGGTGCCCCTGACTCCCAGTGGTAGAGAGAGGTCAGCCTTTGTGAATCTTTTTGGCTTATATGAGTTCATAAAGATGCCCTTTGGAATGAAAAATGCCTCAGTGACTTTCTAGGGGCTGGTAGATTGTATTCTAGCAGGAGCAGGAGATTTTACCTTTGCTTACCTAGATGATATTGCCATCTACAGCCATTCCTGGCAAGAGCAGCTTTAGCATGTCAGGGAGGTGCTGGGTAGACTACAGAGGACAGGGTTGATCATTAAGCCCACCAAATGTCAGGTGGGTATGGCAGAGGTCTCCTACCTGGGACATAGAGTAGGGAGTGTTAAGATCAGGCCAGAACTTTCCAAAGTGTAAGCCATTCAGGCATGGCCAGCACTGGTTACCAAAAAGCAGGTGAGCGCATTTGTTAGGGACAGCAAGGTACTACAGAATGTTCATCCCCAGTTATAGTACCAAAGCTGCTCTCCTCACAGACCTGATCAGAACAAAACAAGCTAGATAAGGTAGTGTGGACCACAGCACGTGAGCAGGCATTCCAGAAGCTTAAAGTAGCTTTGGGAGGACCCCCTGTTAGCCAGTCCAGATTAAAACAAAGTATTTGTTGTGCAGGTGGATGCTTCAAACCATGGGGTGAGGCTGTACTTAGCCAGATTTTCTCAGAGGGAGAAGAGCATCCAGTGGTATATCTCAGCCACAGGCTGCAACCCAGGGAGGAATGTTATGCAGCTGTAGAAAAGGAATGTCTAGTCATAGTGAGCACTGCAGAAATGTTAGCCTTATCTGTATGAAAGGAAATTCACTGTAGTTACAGACCATAATCCCTTAACATGGCTACATAGAGCCATCCAGCAAAATGCCAAGTTACTAAGGTGGAGCCTAGGGTTGCAACATATATGACACTGCAGCACCACAGCGGGGTTAGCAATGGCAACGTAGATGGGCTCTCAAGACAGGGAATGGGGTAAGGTATTTCCAGATGGGCTCAACCCTCTCAAGCAACATTTCTAAAGGCTCACTTGAAAAACTAGCTTGAGTTTTCAGAGGGGGGGGGGTTGTGACACTGCCACACAGCTACCTGGAATTTCGTAAATAATTTGATGTCATTTGTGAATATTGATATGATTTATACAGAACTGTATGTTATGTACTGAGCTTCAAGACTGTAACCACAGCATACCCTGCTAGAACATAAAATATTAACTTACAAAACTTCATGAAAATAAGTTGAAATTAAGTGCTTTATGATGTGCTATAAAAGTTAGTTTCAATGCAGCAAGAAGACAGGATGTCTAGAGCTAGACATTTTTCTATTCTCTTGAAACAAAAATAATTACTAGGTTTCAAATGTAAAAATATTTTATTGTTATACGACTTCCAAGTTCTGCAAACTTCTGAGAGATATGTACTTCTCACATTCAGATGTTAAAATTATGTTAGCTTCTCTTAGCCTGGGAACTGATGGCAGGTGACAAAGACTGATGTCATCCAAGCTGACCCAGCAGTAATGTTTGATAGTAATTTAAGAACTCTCTCAGAGACAGACTGTGCATTCTGTATCTTGTCTTGACCTAGAAAGAACATTCACTCATCTGCATTTGCCTTGTTCTGTAAGTAAGTCTAAGGTACAGTAATTTCTCGTAGATATATTTAAAAATAAAGTAAAGATTAGTTTAGATGTTTTCTGTATTTATTTGAGACTGCCCTGCAATGTTTTAAAATATTTCCTGTGATTTTGAACTCTAAAGTAACTTTGTCTGTGTACTGAGTATTGTCTTGTTCTTTTATTATTTATTATTAAATATAGTTAAACCTTTTAATTGTGGCTGGTTTGTTTAGAGATATTTAAGCTCTTGGAGTACTTGCGTATGTATTTGGTGACACTATACAAGCCACTCCTAAATAGCCTTGCAAGTCTTGGTCACAACTACCATTTAGATAATAGTAACATTACACAGGACGATTGGACACCCTTTGTAACGACCTTATAGTAGCTGAAAAGTAGGGGTTGGTGGCAGTGATAACTACCTTATAATCTGGGCAGAAGGGGGCATAGCTAGTAAACCTGGCCAGCCTTCCACAGGAGTGTCTGCATGTTTGTATATAAATCAAATCTCAAAGTGTGTGTGTGTGTGTGTGTGTGTGTGTGTGTGTGTGTGTGTGTGTGTGTGTGTGTGTGTGTGTGTGTGTGTGTGTGTGTGTGTGTGTGTGTGTGTCAACTACTTGGGCAGGGACACAATGCACTTGTTAGACAGAGAGAGTGCTGGAGGTCTTGGCTTGACCCCTCAGCTGAGATCTTAACCCTATAGCTGTGCAAGTGGGGAGTTTTATTGGGGATCTGGAGAAAGAGGGAGAAACCAGAGCCAGACTTACTGTTATTTCTGTGTGCTCTTTAGGGAAATTGCATTTTACTGTGTGTGTACTTGTCTTCCTCCCATTGTGTACATCCCCTCACTGTTGCCAGTGGTGAGGATTGAGGCTCCTTGATTATTGGACCAGTGCAGGGGCGTCACATAGGGATCAAATCCAGAAGTCATGTAAATAGGAGCCAAATTAGTAGGTTAAAAATTAGCCATCAAATTCTAATAAAATAAGATGCATGATCAGATGTGAAGAAAAACAGTAGATTATCAGATTTCTGGTAATGATCAAGGACCATGGCCTACTCAAGGACCATTAGATAGGTGTAGAGGAGGTACATACTTAAAAGGAAGTTCCTGATGAGTTTCATGGGGAATTGCCAACTTTTTAATATGATAATGTAAGATGGTCATTATGTAGGAAGAAAGACCAGAGCAGGAAGGCATCTCATAACCCCAGAAGAGGAAAACTAGCATGAAGCTCATTTTCTTTAAACTAAACTTGGATTGATGTCTCCAGACTTACAAATTGTGATTTATTAATGAAAAATATCCTTAAAAAATAAGCATTAACAACTGATTTTATACTATGGTTGCTCATTAACTGAGTTAATTGTTCTTATTACCATAATGCAATCTCCACCTAGTAGATATATAAGGTAGCTTTCTTTTTAAAATATTGTTGTTGTGCACGAGTAGAAACTGCTTTTTATGTGCTATGTTATCAAAGTCGCTATTAGAAATGACAGTTATTACCAGAAGATTACAAACAAGACAGAAATTTAAGCGATACATTTTAAAAACAAAAATAAATAAAATGCTATAAAATGAACGTACATTATGCACATATGAGCAGTGGTTACTTACAATTGTTGAGTAGAAGGAATTATAACCAAAATGTCTTGAAAGGACTGGTTCTAATAAATGGTTACAGTAGCCTGCAGGGTCATAAGAAGATGTTTAAAAAGTAAAACAATTTATATAGTAAGTTTATACCTTTTTTTCTAGATATTATAAAACCATTAACGTAGGCTACTGTATACATTTATTTAAAAGAATCATAAAATTATGTTCAAGCAATGGTTTGATTACAGCTAGAGCACAGAATGGTTACAAGGCACATTTCATACAAGGTACACAGGATTTATATTCAAGCATTACCAATATATGCACAGTCAGGTGCTATCTCATAAAATTATTTTATTGTGCTGACAAGAGTGCCCCTGCCATCTTCTAAAATATAGTCAAAATTGAGAAAGTCAGCTACCCTACAGGTAAAAATTGTTTAAAAGTCAAAACTTTTGCTTTGGTTGATAAATTCTAATGCACCAAAAAAGGCAGTATTTATTTTAGATGTAGGTTTATGCCCCATTATTGTACTTCTGTTGATGATTTTACTAGTTAACTAGGAAAGTCAACTGTTCCTTCTTAAACCACTTTCAGAGGTGATTGCCTTCCTCTTGGCCAAAAGAATGAACAGTTCTAATCATATCCATACTTGTATAGAAATAGCCATTTATACATATATATATATATATATATATATATATATATATATATAGAGAGAGAGAGAGATAGATATGGATATATATACAGAGAGAGAGAGACAGAAAGAAAGAAAGTTTTGTATACAGATTGCAACCATTTAGAGGGAAAACCTGGATGAAGCCAATAGAGATGGCAGTGAATATATGAACTCCAAAGAGGCAGACAGTGAAGGTTTGGACTGAACCCTAAATCACAGAGCTGTGAGGCAGAGATCATGCCACTTAATAACACCACTGCCTTAAGCATATTATGTTAATAAGACTGAATATGGGTGATTCAAGTATCACTGGGGCAGACATTTCGGGTATCAGTGATAAATGTTCTAAAATACAGACCTAGCTCAGAAGAGCTCAGGTGGGGTTCATGTAAGAGGGTGAGTGCTGTCATAAGTTCACAGGTTTATACTGGGCTAACCACTACTAGGGCCTTTATAAGCCTAGCCATGCAACTGAATTGTATCCCAATAGTTACTGCATCTTGGACATTATTTAAAGGGGAATGCATTAGCTAGGCTATGACTTAATGACTACCTCTGTCCATCAGAGACCTGGGCAATAGACCAAAGCTAAATTTCCATTTTCCCATCCAATGGTCCTGGTTACGCCTGAATATGGTTAGGGTAGGGTTCTGCTTCACAGGGATGGGGATCCTATTCCAGAGAATGCAGATTCTCTGAGATACATATCTGTCTTTCTAATTTTTTCTATTTATGTTGCAGGTGAAGAATAAGTCCTGAGATCTACTAGTTGTGATCAGAGTGGAATTCAAGAATGCCTTGTATGCCAGACATAGATCACCTCTCAGTAATCAGTAGGACCTAGAATATAGAGTTAGTTTTTTTTTTATCGTTTTTTTTTTTTTTTTGTTTGTTTGTTTTTTTGAGGAGATCAACATAGGACTTTGTGTTTTGTCCCTGAATTCTTTATATGAGGAACGTTTGTGAGTATTCTAGTTGTATGTATCTGGGAGGTATGTACTGTCATTCTTCTTATGTGCATTAAAAGGACATTGAGGCTTGGATGCTCAAGTAGTTTATTGTATACAAATACATCAGGATGGATGGTAGGAACACTGAACTAATTTACTGATTGACTAAATACTTGCATGCTCTCACTCTGGCAGCTCACTCAAAATGGCACTCTTGCTTGCACATGCTACATACTTATATGCATGTGCTGACTCACTGGAAAGCTTCTTAAAGGTATATCACACACTCTGGCATAGAAACCCATAAACACTTGAATAACAGAAAAAGCCACACAGCAGCAAGGACTAGTTCTGCATAGAAATTTACACGTGTTAAATGAGGAATGTATTAGTTATTTGGATGTAAATTTGGTAAAAGATGTGGGTAATATCAGATATGTTTCTTTCATTTACAGGAAGCCCACATACTCTAATTCATTCTTGCATTTTGATACTTCACACCCCTTGTCCCAACAGAAAGCAGTTGTCAGAGGACAATTCTTCAGGGCTGCCAGGATGGTATCATTATTTGATGATTTCATGACTGAATATGCCTTACTGGAATCGATGTTTCTTAAGAGACTACCCTAAAGAATTTGTGAAGGAGATTAAAATGGAAGTGATAATAAGCAGGGGAGGGGGGATCTATGTTACTATTTTAATGAGCTTGGAAGCTGATGACTTTCACAATTTTACTGAGCATACTAATGTGGTCCATGAAAGTAATTTGACTGTACAACAAAATGCTGATGTTAATTTTAGGTTACGAAAGTTACTGTGGACTTCAAACAGGTGAGGGATGTTATTTTTAAAAATTGGTCTGTGCTTATGGACAACCATGTGGTAAGGAACAAAATAGGTTCTAAGTCAGTGGTTTTATACAAGAGGGGTAATAACCTGAAGAATCTTATGGAGAGGCCACTTGGCCCACACAATTTTAAAGACAAATAACTTTGGCAGATGTCCAAATGTGGGTGTTGTCATTTTTGTCCCTAAATCAATACTGGGGAACTCTTCAATATTAATGGCTACCAGTTTAATATTAAAGGGAAGTACAATTGTAACAGCTTAGGAGTAGTATATGGGAGCATTGTGTCAATGTTGTCCGATATTTTATGTCGGAAAGACTGAGCGAAAATTTAAAAATCATATTTATGAACACATTTATGAAATAAATTAGAAAAAAATGACCAGTGCCCTTTTTCGGCACTTACTGGATTTCCCTGAGCATCAATTTAAGTTTGTGGTAATTGAACAAGTTAAACCAAACTCTAGGGTGGACCATGGCAACTTTATTTTGAGCAAAGGGAGTTTATAGGTTCATAGGTTCATAGGTTTATACTAGGCTATCTGCCCTAAGGCATTTATAAGCCTAGCCCAAAGTTTTGTGGCTTACACCACCCCTTATATGAAAAAATACTGTGCCCATTAGTTTGTTGTGCCTCTGTCCAGCAGTGACACAGAGATGATTCCCAGGGTAAACCTACGATCTCCCATCCACAGGTCAAGATTTCTCTTGAACAGAGCCAGCGAGGTGCTCTGCCTCACATGGACCGGGATTTTATTCCACAGCATAGGGAGTCTCTGAGTGATAAATCTATCCCTCCAGCACATCCTATTTATATCTGTGCTAAGGTTTAAGTTGCTTGCTCTAGTGGTTTTGGTGGATTTGGATTTTGAGGTGGAGCATGTCCATTAATTCCGGGTTGGACATGGCCTTGTATGTCAGGCACATGTCACCTCTGAGCAGACGGTATGCGACTGAATAGAGCTGGAGTTTCTTCAATCTGGCAGCATATGACAGATTTTGGAGTCCCTTTATCCTTTTGGTGAGGAACTTTAGGGGTCTCTCCAATTGCTGCAGATGTCGGGTGAGATACATCCCGAATGGGGCATTGTACTCTATCATTGGTCTGATAAGTGAAGAGTACAGGGGAACAATGACCTCACTAGATCTGGATGTGAATCCCTTCATGATCAGGTGGACAATGTAGAAGGTCTTTCTAACCACTTTAGCAACGTGAGTGTCAAAAGAAAGGCCACTGTCAACCTGGTTCCCCAGGTCCCTGATAACCTCTTCTGTGCTTAGTGGATTGCCACCTATATGGTAGCTTGGGGTTACCTTGTTTTTCCCGAAGGGTATGACTATACATTTTTTGGTGTTTAACTTCAGGCCATGGCTCTGGCACCAGCTATCTGTTTCCGTGAGTCCCTTCTGAAGGATATCCGTGTCCGATGCACTTTCCACTATGGCGCCCAGTTTGCAGTCGTCTGCAAACTTTGTCAGCCAAAGTCCTCCCATGTTGGCCTGTACTTCTGAGAAGTAGATGCCGAACAATAGGGGGGCAAGGACCGAGCCCTGTGGGACACCACTTGTGACCGGCTTGGAGTCTGACATAGCGCCAGCAACTCTAACCCTGTGGGTTCTGTCCTTAAGCCAGTTTGCAACCCATCTTGTGACATATGGGTTTACATTTAAGCTGGTGAGTTTTTCTACAATACCCGAGTGGGGTATTGTGTCGAAAGCCTTTGCAAGGTCAAGGTAGGCTGTATGGACTGCCTTTCCCTCATCAATGGCCTTGGTGACTGTTTTGAAGAAGTCGACCAAGTTCAAAAGGCATGATCTTCCCTTGACGAAGCCAAACTGGGTCGGGTCCAATGTCTGCAAGTCCCCTATATCTTTGTTTATGAGCTCCATTATGATCCTCTCCATAGCTTTGCAGACTAGACTTGTTAAGCTTATGGGGCGGTAATTACCAGGGTGAGTAGAGGCACCACCTTTGTGGAGTGGGACCACAGTTGCTGTACGCCACTCCTTGGGCACATATCCTGTGGTAAGGCTGAGATTAAACAGCTGCCTTATGTGCGGGTTTAATTCTTCATTTAGCTCGTGTAGCACACAGTCGGGGACACCATCCGGTCCCATTGATGCTGTGTTTTTAGCTTTAGAGAGAGCAGCTTTCACCTGCGCATTTGAGAGGTCTGGGAGGCTACACTCCGCTGGGATAGTTATCTCTTCTTTAGGGGGGGGGAGGGGGTGAAGTTTGCACTGAACCTGTCTGCCAGTATGTTGGCAATGTCTGTGGGTTCAGTGATTTTTGTATAATTTTGGACTAATTCTGAGCATATCTGGGAGTTTCCACCCAGGTTCCTAACATAGCTGAAAAAGGCCTTATGACTGTCCTTTGAATCCATAGCAATTTTTCTCTCAAAATTGGCCTTAGTTGATTTTATGAGTGCTCGTATTTTTTTACTAATAATGATCAGGGGTGACTTCCCTTTTATGGATTTTGTTCCATCATGTAATAGCTTTCTCCTCTTATTGTAAAGTTTGTTAATGGCGGGGGTCCACCAGACTGGATGTTTGCCCTTTGTGGAAAGAGTCTTGGTTTTATTTGGGATTGCCTGATCCATGCAGTCCTGGAGGTGTTCATAGAAGGCATTTGTAAGGGCTTCCACAGCTTGGATTGTGGTTTCCACTGGCTCAGGGGCCTTGAAGGATACCACACCAGTCTTGAGTAGTGTAAAGTTTGCTTTAGAGAAGTTCTTCAATGTGGTCTTTTTTGTTTGGGGTGGGGGCGGGATGTGGATTTCCAGTGAGATTAGTTTATGATCAGATCTCACCAATGAGGGATATACTTCCGGTGTGGAGCATTTTGTCCCCATGTTTGTGATAATGAGATCTAGTATATTTTGTCCTCTCGTGGGAACAGTGACTAGCTGTTCCATGGCATTTGAATTTATGAACTCCAGGGACCGTTGGGCTAGAAAGTTAGGGCTTGAGTAATGTTCCCAGTCTATATTCGGGTAGTTGAAGTCACCCAATATGATGGTGTTTGGAGATACATTTATACCCTCCAGTGTCTTCAGGAAGGCTGTGTGGGGTTCCTGAGTTTGAGAGGGTGGCCTGTAGCATGCTACAATTTGTAGAGCAGTTTTGCCTATGGTTAGTTGCACCTGGATGGTTAACGAAGCTTCGTGCATTGCCACCAACCTGGAGGTGTGGGTATCCTTTATGAATATGGATACACCCCCTCCTTTTGTGGTGTGGTCCGGGTTTTGGGGCCGGAACGCATGATATGAGGTAAAACCTAATAGTGCCGGGGTGCTCTCAGGAGCCGTGAACCAGGTTTCAGTTACAGCACAGACATCGATGTTCTCCATACTGAGAAGGGCCTCGAGTGCGTGCATTTTGAGATTTAGACTTCTGACATTGAGCAGCATTACCCTCAGTTTCTTCCCATTTTTATTTTCTAGGGTGGTAGGTTTAGAATTTGAGCCTTGCCTAAAAAAGGCACTATGGGGGTGGCAAGAGCCTTAGCCAATATCCGGAATCCCAGGGGTGACAGGTGCAAGCCATCCCTTGAAGCAGTGTGGCTTGTCAAGCATGTCATCCCAGGCAGACAGACACTGGATCCCCTTTGAATGACACCAGACATTAAGCCAATTGTTAAAGCTGATCATCTTGTCTCTATATTGTGGCATCATTCTTGGTGAAGGAAGGATACTGCTCAGGGTCAGGGTCATACCTGCCTGGGCTACATAATCAGAGAGCTCCTCTATGTCTCTTTTCATGTAGTCCAGGGAGGTACGTCTCAGGTCATTCACACCAGCATGGACAATGACTGTGTCATATTTGTACTTGCCGTGGAGTGACCCGAGTGCTTGTGTTATGTGGCGAATTCTAGCGCCGATAGGCAGCTTACTGTGACCCTCTCCTTGTTCAGCCTGGTGAGTGGGACGTCAGTGTGTCTGACTATGGAGTCACCTATGACAAGTATGTTTGGTGTTGTATTTGGCCTTAAGGGCTGTAACTGCTTTGCACACTGATTTTGTGTTTATGTGTTGCTTGTGGGGTGTCTTGAGGTAGCAGTTGTTTGGGTGTCTGCTTTGGAGGCCTCTGCTGTTTAGGTAAATTTTTGCTCAGAGCCTCCGAGTATGTCTTTGTGTGTTTATGTGTTTGATTCAGTGGTGTGGTAGCATTATGTGAGGCTGGTTTTGTGGTGTGTGTAGTTGCCTTCTCCTCCTGTCTGGTCTTGCCAGTCCTGAGTTGAGAGAGCTCAGCCTCCAGTTTGGCTAAATAACTGCATCTCTCGCAAGTATTTATGTTATGTGGGAGGAGGAGAGGGTTGTCTGTGTACATGAGGCAATTGTAACATTGCCTCAATATTCCCAGATTCACCAACTGGGCAGGAGAGGACGCCAGCATCTGGCCCTTTGACATGCTAGAAAAATTAAGAAGTTAGGTATGAGACTGAATAAGAGAGGACTTAGTAAGGAAGTGGGTACTCCTGGGGGGGTTTCGCAAGTGAGGGACTTTGTATAATATAGAAGTGACAAGTGCTGAGATTTTTTTTTTTTTTTTTGAGAAAAAAAAAAAAACTTTTAGGAACAAGTGCTGCGCTTTTTAGTCAAGGGATGTACTGTTTAGGTTACTAGTAGAGCAGTTCTAAGGGAAAAAATGAAGAATAGACTTTATGGAGCCAGAAAAAGTGTAACCTTGTTAAACCGGCGCTGCCCGATGCTGCTCTAGTGGCAACTCCGCGCTAAATCGTGCTAAAGCGTGCTTTATAGCAGGGGCTGGAAAAGTCAGGAAATGACCCAAAATGGCCACTGAACTACAAGTTACTGTCTTAAACCTCTCCTCTGAGGACAAACAGGCAGCTCAGTACTCCCCACTCCCACTGGTGAGTAAAGAAACTCCCCCCTGACCAAACAAAGAAAATGGAGAAGTACATGAACCAAGACAAAGCCCAGGGATCAGCAAAATCTGATCACTGGAACAAACTAGCCAGGAAAGTTAGGAGAACAAGAATTTTTTTTGTTTTTTCAAGTTTTTTCACAGACAGAACAGAAAACACAATAAATGCTTTGCTTTTCGATTAAATGCTATCAAAAGCTAGTACACTTGAGTGTATTAGCCTGTAGTTTAACTTTTAAGCAAACTTAAACTAAGAAGTGCAACCAACAATTAAAGCTTATAAAAACAGGAAAAACAGGTAATACCACTATAAAATAGACAGAAACAGTCGTTGAATAACACAAATGGTCGAAAAATGCAAGAAAAAATACTTAAAATCTGGAAAGTTGCTTTTTCCTTTCTCTGCTGCTCTAGGAACTCTGCTGGATACCACGAGAGCTGTGCTGAGTTCTCTACAGCCAGAAAAGCCTGCCAAAGTGTGCTTTATAGCAGGGGGCTGGAAAAGGCAGGAAATGACCCAAAATGGCCACTGAACTACAAGTTACTGTCTTAAACCACTCCCCTGAGGACAAACAGGCAGCTCAGTACTCCCCACTCCCACTGGTGAGTAAAGAAACTTCCCCCTGACCAAACAAAGAAAATGGAGAATTTTACATTTGAGAGCAGTAAGTTGGCCTGGGCTGAATGCGTTGGCATCCATTGGATGTATTTTAAAATTGAAAGCAGAACGTAGATAAATTCAACACTTATTGTTAGTTAGTTATTTTCTTTTTCCTATTTGAATTGTTTATAATAGGGTTTTTATGTATGTCACTATATGTATTTTAGAGTAATTGTGTATGTTTCTCTTTAAATGTACAATGACATGCTGATGTCATCTGGCTTCATGGGTATTTAAAGTTCATTTGAGTTTTATACGTTTATCTGATGAAATCTTGTCATTGTCTGAGACAAAAGCGCTAAAAATAAATTTTGGACGAGTCCTTGCTGCTGTGTGGCTTTTTCTATTATATCATACACTCTGATCTACATGTACCAAAGGGGGCATTATACTCAATGACTGGTTTGATGAATGTCGAATACAGTGGCACAATGACTTCCTTGAATGTACGTGACATGGCCTTTCTTATACATTGAGCAACACAGAATGTTTTCCCTACTACCTGAGGACACACGCTAGACAAAAGCCAGGTTACTATCTATGTTTTTCCAAATCCCTGGCTACTGGATCTACTCTTAGAGGTGTTCTAACCATTGTGCAGTTTTCCTAGGGAGGCTGACTACCTTAAGGGTGCTATTATACATTTCTTGGCACTGAGTTTTAGCCTTGGTTTTAGCACCAGTCATTTGTCTATGGTAGACCCTCTTTTAAGGTGCTAGTATCTTGGGGGAATTCTTTGACTGCTTTCAGTTTGTAATCGTCTTCAAACTTGGTCACCCAAAGGACTGTGGCATTGGCCTTGACTTCTGATAAGTAGTTGCCAAAGTGGAGTGGATCCAGCATGGAACCCTGAGGTACTCTGCTGGTGACTGGCCTCTTTGTGGAGATTGTTTCATCAATCCTAACTTCCTGGGTCCTATCTGTGAGCCAGCTAGCTATCCAGCATGGTATATAATGGTTTATGCCTAATTCCACAAGTTTGTTAACAATGCCTAAGTGGGGTATTGTATCAAATGCCTTAGCCAGGTATAGATAGGTAGTGTGCACTGTATTATGCCCATCCATTGCCTTTATTACCTTTTCAAAGGAGTCTACCAGGTTTAGAAGACTTGACCTGCCTTTGACAAAAACAAACTAGGTGGGGTCCAATGTCTGAAGGTTTAATATGTCTTTGTTAATCATTTCCATCATAATTAATTCCATGAATTTGCATATTAGAGTACTCAGACTAATGGATCTGTAGTTCTTGGGATCTGGTGATGGTTTGCTCTTATGCATAGGGATGACCGTTGCAGTCCTCCATTCTCGTAGAATGAAGCCTGTTTCTATGGTAAAGTTAAATAGTGATTCCAGTGGCCCTGACAGGTCATATTTCAGGCAATTCAAGAGGCATAATGGGGTATTATCAGGACCAATTGAGGCAGTGTTCTTAACCTTAGAGAGCAGAGCCAGGATCTGCTCCCTAGTTATAGTTGGGAGGTTATGTTTGAAGATATTTCCTGGGGGGGTGGCTGGGGGTGAATTGGGGGTAAAGCTGGAGCTGAATTTTTCACCCAGCAGGTTTGCTATATCACCCATCCCAGTAAATGTGGCACCATTAGTTACCAGTTTGGCACACTATTCTGTGCTGTGTTTGAAGTTTCTGATGTAGTCTAATAAGGCGTTATGGTTGTATTTGGCCTGGGATGCTAACTTGACCTTGAAATTGATTTTCATAGGCTTAATAATCCCTCTTAGTTTTCTGTTTAGTTTTATTAGAGTTATAACATTTTTGAGAGTGAGAAAGTCTAGGGTTTACTGTTAAAGTTCCATCTCTGAGCAGCACAACTGCACTGCACAAACAGGCAAACTGATTATTTTATTGTTTTCAGGCTTTGTTAAGATTTGCTGTTTGTGTACATTTTTAGGTGTAATGAACAGGTAATTTGATAAGACCAGTGGTATTTATTAATCATGTCGCATCACTGCTTGAGTTAACTATAACAGGTTGGTTTGTTCTATCATTTTGTTTAACTTTATTCAATACCCATGTCTCTTTCTTGAAGGGTTATAAAATATTTATCATAATGAGGGTTGACCACTGATTGGCTCATTAAAGCTGTCTGTGGTATAATCAAAAATTACATATTACAGTATACACTTAAAGCTCCAAAGGTTCTGCCAATAGCAGAAGCCAGACATGAATCACTGCCATCATGCTAATGAACCTTAAATGAGAGCACATTAATCCTTATACTTCTAATGTATTAAGAAACAAGAGTATCAAATATTTTACCTAAGCAAAAACTTGCACTTTAACTTTTTTGTCTAAGTTTAAATCATAATATTGTCACTTAAAATAATGCACTTTAAATACAATTAACAATATTAGTGAACACTAAATCTCCAAGGACTGTTTTTATTCAAGGAGTGCTTTTAATAAAGTTCATGGTTGATGAGTGGGTTGGGCTTATTCCTACATGTCTATGTTTAGAATACAAGAGTAACTCCCTCCAACTATGAAGTAAATCCATCTAAATCCCTCATATTTCAAATCAACCCATTAGGACAAAATCTACTCCCTCTCCCAGACACAGAAATTAAAGTTAAAAAAGCATTCCACTACCTAGGAATTAACTTCGAACATAACCAAAAAAACTCCTACCAAAATAATCTTCTTAAAACCTGGACTAACATAGAAAATGACTTGGACAGATGGAAATATTATACCAATTTAATGCTACCAACGCTATTATTCCTACCAACTTCTTTAAAAAAAATCAATAAAATACTAAGTTCATATGGTTTCCAAAAAACCAAAGGATAGCTATAACAAAACATATTTTCCCTAAAGACAACGGAGGTCTGGGGTTACCAGACTTTTAACTCTACTATGATTTTATATGCGCAAATAGACTTATTTTAATAGCCGACCACATCCCACAATATGCGGAATCCTTTCCAAAATGGGTTAATGTATGGTACGCTCATGTTTTAAAGACTAATATAAATCCTAAATCCATAGCATTTATAGATGGCTCTAACCTAAAAGATATAAAACTTCATGCCTCCATTAAACACAAAATCAAAACCTTTCAATCGCTTCTGTCAGACCTACAACTAAAAAGTGCTTTAACCCTA
Source organism: Protopterus annectens (assembly GCF_019279795.1). Lineage (NCBI taxonomy): Eukaryota > Metazoa > Chordata > Ceratodontiformes > Protopteridae > Protopterus > Protopterus annectens. The sequence continues at coordinate 825,438,050 of NC_056735.1, read as the reverse complement.
TTACAGCCAATACACTTGAACCCAAATTTAAAAATAGGAAATGAAATGATCAACCTAGATCAATATCCACAAATCAAAGATGTTACAGTCTGGGATCTATATAGACTTAAAAACAGGTCATTGAAAGATATCAAACATCACCCCAACCTTAATAACAAATACACAATAATATTGAGACAATTGGTGGAAAAGATATCTGTCTTTAGAGACATCCCACAAGAAATAGAAAATATAATAACAAACACACAGGCCTTAGTCGAGTTCTTAAAACATCCAAAAAAATGCTGTGAGCTACATACAAGTTAAGCACCTCTATAAAATACCAGTCCACCTTTACATCTGCTCAATACTGGAAAGACAAGAATCCAGAAATAACTAATGCTCAGCTCTCACAAGCATGGTTTAATACAAACAAATACTCTCTCTACATGAAATTGACTTATACCCAGTTAATGGTCAACAATAATGCCTATTATACGCCAGAATGACTAAATACGTTTTTCCTAAACTCACCTTTCTGCCCCTTCTGTCCATCAAAAATAGCAGACTTATTATATATCCTCTGGTACTACAAATTTGCACATAACCTCTGGGACTCATTAAGAATTAAATTCGACAAAATGGGTTATGGGAAATTACATTATCCTGGGAATTATCGATTCTACATGTTAACTCCCTACACGTACCCACATCAGATTTAAGAATTCTGATCCCCATATTTGAATTAGTCAAATTGTATATTATTCAAAACTGGATAGACAGATCTAAATTAAACTAGGGAGAATTTACGAATATGGCCCACACTTACATAATCTCACACAAACTCATAATTAATGATAAAAAGAAACGAATACAATTCCTAAAAATATGGAAAAATATCTTAGACCACATATTAGAATAATAAATATCTATGTTATAACTATGTAATTACCTGCATTATTTGGTATGGAAGACCCTCCCTCTAATAACTTTGAAATAAAATCTCTAACCAGCATAATTCATTGTAAAATAACATATAATTAGTAAAAGTTTATCTCTCAACTATTAATGGCACTATTTGTACAGTTGTAAATAGTTGAGTTCAAAAGTTTAATTTACTTCTTATATTATCTACTGGTCACCTTTTGTTTCCTAATATTATGTCTATATTACCTCAGTTTATTTAGATAAATGTCTTATTGTGTTAGCTAATGTCATTTACTATACAGTAGATAACCAGTTCTTTTTTTCTTCTGTCATGACAGAATGATATAGGCAATTTATTAATGTTGTAATACAGTAGGTGTCATTTATGCACTTTGTTGTCCATGTAATAAATACTATATAGGAGAGACAAAAAGAGCATTTAAAACCAGATTGCTTGAGCATATAAGGGACATAAACAATGCTAATGCTGATAGTCCTGTAGCTTTACATTTTTCTCAATATCATCACAAAAGTAGTGCTGGTTTAAAAGGCACTGTTTCGGAAAAAGTTAATGTGCCTTTATATTGTAATGTTGATATCAAGACTTGTTTATTACAGAAAGAAGCTGTATATATTTTAAAGTTCAAAACTATGTCTCCTTTTGGGCTCAATGAGGAGTTCAACTGGAAGGCATTACTGAATTAATTAATTATGTAATTGGTTGATTGATTAATTGTTTTATGTATATTTGGTGCTGTGTTTTTGTAACTTTTTATTCTCCTTGAAGGCTTTGGCCGAGACGTCAGAGATTTTATTAAATTCTTTGGTGGATACTGCGTTTGTTGTTCTGTGCTTTTGGTTCCTTACGTGGTGAATTTATGTTAAATGCCTGTATAATATTTTTCATTTTCTTTCATTGTATACTGTTTTTTTGTCATTGTTGTTAACATTTAAATCTGAAAATGCAATAAAATATAAGTTGAAAAAAAAAAGAATACAAGAGTAACTCCAGTCATCAGTCATGCCACAAAAACTGTTGGTCAGTGATTACTTAAATAATACCATGTCTTAAAATATCAACCATACCACTGTCTCCACATAATGATCACTGGAAATATATCTAGAACTTTCTGTGATAAATATATCTGATATCAAAGTATTCATTTTTATTCATGTTTGCTTCCTTTCTGGAGGGGCAGTACACTGAAACAGTTTGGTTTATTTTGTTTTTCCATTACATCTACTTTTCTGATGTGCAATGTTTCAAATGTAGTCCTTTTTTTACCAGTCCAATGTAAGATTAATATTTAAGTTGCCACAGTTGGTTAAGGCTGTGAGCTGTGGTTCTTGTAGTACAGGGTTTGATTCTCTCAGCCCTCATTTGAGTACTCTATGACCTTCAGCAAAGTCACTTAGCAACACATTATAGGTTCACTGGTTCATAAGTATCAGGCAATCAGTCTTCAGACCATTTCAAGCTTAGCCAAAAAAATAAAATATTCAAAAGTTCCCTCTACCTTCAAGAAGGGCAAGACAGGATATGCAAGGAGAAAATTTGAAGCTGCCTGTCCAGCTATCTATGTTTACCTTGATGGGCAAGGATGCTAGAGTGCTTCACATGTAGTTGAAGTTTGTTCCAGAGGTGATGGATACGTTGGGATATGAATCTGTCATGGTAACTTATCTTATTCTTGGACAGATGGAAATATTATACCAATTTAATGCTACCAACGCTATTATTCCTACCAACTTATTTAAAAAAAATCAATGAAATACTAAGTTCATATGGTTTCCAAAAAACCAAAGGATCGCTATAACAAAACATATTTTCCCTAAAGACAAAGGAGGTCTGGGGTTACCAGACTTTTAACTCTACTATGATTTTATATGCGCAAATAGACTTATTTTAATAGCCGACCACATCCCACAATATGCGGAATCCTTTCCAAAATGGGTTAATGTATGGTACGCTCATGTTTTAAAGACTAATATAAATCCTAAATCCATAGCATTTATAGATGGCTCTAACCTAAAAGATATAAAACTTCATGCCTCCATTAAACACAAAATCAAAACCTTTCAATCGCTTCTGTCAGACCTACAACTAAAAAGTGCTTTAACCCTATTACAGCCAATACACTTGAACCCAAATTTAAAAATAGGAAATGAAATGATCAACCTAGATCAATATCCACAAATCAAAGATCTTACAGTCTGGGATCGATATAGACTTAAAAACAGGTCATTAAAAGATATCAAACATCATCTCAACCTTAATAACAAATACACAATAATATTGAGACAATTGGTGGAAAAGATATCGATCTTCAGAGACATCCCACAAGAAATAGAAAATATAATAACAAACACACAGGCCTTAGTCAAGTTCTTAAAACATCCAAAAAAAATGCTGTGAGCTACATACAAGTTAAGCACCTCTATAAAATACCAGTCCACCTTTACATTTGCTCAATACTGGAAAGACAAGAATCCAGAAATAACTAATGCTCAGCTCTCACAAGCATGGTTTAATACAAACAAATACTCTCTCTACATGAAATTGACTTATACCCAGTTAATGGTCAACAATAATGCCTATTATACGCCAGAATGACTAAATAAGTTTTTCCTAAATAACTCACCTTTCTGCCCCTTCTGTCCATCAAAAATAGCAGACTTATTACATATCCTCTGGTACTACAAATTTGCACATAACCTCTGGGACTCATTAAGAATTAAATTCGACAAAATGGGTTATGGGAAATCTACATTATCCTGGGAATTATCAATTCTACATGTTAACTCCCTACACGTACCTGCATCAGATTTAAGAATTCTGATCCCCATATTTGAACTAGTCAAATTGTATATTATTCAAAACTGGATAGACAGATCTAAATTAAACTAGGGAGAATTTACGAATATGGCCCACACTTACATAATCTCACACAAACTCATAATTAATGATAAAAAGAAACGAATACAATTCCTAAAAATATGGAAAAATATCTTAGACCACATATTTAAATAATAAATATCTATGTTATAACTATGTAATTACCTGCATTATTTGGTATGGAAGACCCTCTCTCTAATAACTTTGAAATAAAATCTCTAACCAGCATAATTCATTGTAAAATAACATATAATTAGTAAAAGTTTATCTCTCAACTATTAATGGCACTATTTGTACAGTTGTAAATAGTTGAGTTCAAAAGTTTAATTTACTACTTATATTATCTACTGGTCACCTTTTGTTTCCTAATATGTCTATATTACCTCAGTTTATTTAGATAAATGTCTTATTGTGTTAGCGAATGTCATTTACTATACAGTAGATAACCAGTTCTTTTTTCTTCTGTCATGACAGAATGATATAGGCGATTTATGCAGTAGGTGTCATAGCCATTTATGCACTTTGTTGTCCATAAATGCTATGGATATAGAGGAGAGACAAAAAGAGCATAAAAACCAGATGCTTAAAGCATAGGGGACATAAACTAATGCTGTGCTATAGTCCTGTTTAGCACATTTTTTTTCTGTCATCAATCAAGTAGTTCAATTTTAAAAGGCAAAGGCACTGAAAAAAAAGTTAATGTGCCTTTATATTGTAATGTTGATTATTAAATTACAGTATATAGCTGTAGTTTTAAAAAAAAACTATACCTTCTTTTGGGCTCAATGAGAGGAGTTCAACTGGCATTACTGAATTAATTAATTATGTAATTGGTTGATTGATTATTGTTTTTATATATGTTGGTGCTGTTTTTTTGTAACTTTTTATTCTTGAAGGCTTTTTTGGCGAGACGCAGAATTTTTTATTATTCTCTGGTGGTGGATAGCGCTTTGTTGTTCTGCTTTTTTGGTCCCTTACGTGGTGAATTTATGTTAAATGCCTGTATAATATTTTTCATTTTCTTTCATTATATACTGTTTTTTGTCATTGTTGTTAACATTTAAATCTGAAAATGCAATAAAATATAAGTTGAAAAAAAAAAAAGAATACAAGAGTAACTCCAGTCATCAGTCATGCCACAAAAACTGTTGGTCAGTGATTACTTAAATAATACCATGTCTTAAAATATCAACCATACCACTGTCTCCACGTAATGATCACTGGAAATATATCTAGAACTTTCTGTGATAAATATATCTGATATCAAAGTATTCATTTTTATTCATGTTTGCTTCCTTTCTGGAGGGGCAGTACACTGAAACAGTTTGGTTTATTTTGTTTTTCCATTACATCTACTTTTCTGATGTGCAATGTTTCAAATGTAGTCCTTTTTTTACCAGTCCAATGTAAGATTAATATTTAAGTTGCCACAGTTGGTTAAGGCTGTGAGCTGTGGTTCTTGTAGTACAGGGTTTGATTCTCTCAGCCCTCATTTGCCTACTCTATGACCTTCAGCAAAGTCACTTAGCAACACATTGTAGGTTCACTGGTTCATAAGTATCAGGCAATCAAGCTTAGCCAAAAAAAAAATATTCAAAAGTTCCCTCTACCTTCAAGAAGGGCAAGACAGGATATGCAAGGAGAAAATTTGAAGCTGCCTGTCCAGCTATCTAGGTTTACCTTGATGGGCAAGGATGCTAGAGTGCTTCACATGTAGTTGAAGTTTGTTCCAGAGGTGATGGATATGTTGGGATATGAATCTGTCATGGTAACTTGTCTTATTTATGTGCTGATGAAGGTTTAGTTATTTAAACCAAGTACTTGATGTACCTTTAATTCTGGGAAAGAATAGAAGATCAGATAGAGGTGGATCTTTCATGTCACTAAAGGCTAAACATTAATCTCCATGGAGGAGTTTGTAAGAGACTGAGTACAAACAATGGGCTGCCAGGCTCTCCTGATAACTAAGCTTTTGAGGGCACTCAATTATGAATCTCTGAGGTCTCAAGTTGTATCATATGCTTAGATAAATACATACCAAAAGGTGATTTATATTCAATAATGGGTCTGATAAGATACGAGTAAAGGGGAATTAAGACATCTTTGGATCTAGTGGAGATGACTTTGGAAACTAGATTGGCCAGAAAAAAGGCTTTCTGAACTACTGTAGAGACATGATAGTCAAATGATAAAGAATTACCAACAATGACTGGTGCCAAAAACATCCCTTACAAAGGTGTCTGAATAGAGCAGTGCATCTCAAATATGGTAAGTGAAACTACTCTGTTTACCAAAATGACCTATGTTACATTTTTTTGTTTGTTTTACATTTAATTTAAGACCACTGTCCTTGTACCAATTGTTAACATGGTTTAAGCAGTGATGGATAAATTGTGAGTTAAAGCTCAAATAACAACACCCAATTTACAATCATCTGCAATCTTAGTTAACTATTGGCCAGAAGCTGGCCTGAAGGTTTGAGAAACATATGCCAGATAGGTGATGGCCTGACACTTAGCCTTGTGATCTACTACCGGTAACTGTTTTCTTTCAGAAGTAGCACCTGCTACTCTAACAATAAGGGTTTTGTCAGACAACTACTTAGGCATCCATATATAAGGATTTATATGCAGATTTACAACTCTGTCAATACAGGCAGTCTCCAGGTTACAGACATCTGACTTAAGGACAACCCATTGATAAGAACTGTCTGCCACAATGTCGGAAGGAACATGAAAATAAATAAAAATCATTTTAAAGTTGCCTAAATCTTACCATGAAAATGAAGAATTATGTTGTACTTTCTTTTTCCCCAGTTTCCCCATTTGTGAAGCTGCTCGCATGTCTTGTTAGAGAAGCTACTTCCACCTTCATGGAGAACAAGACATACGATTGATTAAGAGACTGCTGTGTTGTGATCTGATTGGTCAAGACCACTGTCTTGTACAGTACAGTATTTAAGCAGTTACTTACTGTACAGTAGAATGGGCAAATGACATTGCTGCTCACTAGGGTCTAGGCAACAGTAGGAGGTCTGGAAGAGGTCTGAAAGTTCAGGAAAGAGTGGAAAACATTTTTGGGTGATGCCTGTAGTACAGAAATGTGAAGTGAGGCTTAAAAAGAGGTAAATTTATTTTTTTTTTATTTTGTAGGAATGTTGTACTGTAGTGTATGAACACAGTTACAGTACTGTTATTGCACTGTACTTACAGTATTATTTACAATATTATGTTTAAGATTTTTTCTAAAGTGTTTTATATGCAAAGAAAAGTAAAATAAATACTAGACTGAGGCAAGCGTTTGACTAAGTGACATTTAATAAGAACCATATGCACTTCTTTCGACTTACATACAAATTTAACTTTAGGACAGACTAAAAATAGATCTCGTCCTTAACCCAGGGACTGGCTATAATGCTTGCATGGGGAATAGTGTCAAAGGTCTTGGCCATGTCTAGATATGCTGTATCCACTGCATAGCAATTATCCACTGCTTCAATTACTTTTTTCAAAGATCTTAATAAGGTTAAAAATGCAGGACCTTCCTTTGATAAAGTTAAATTAATGAAGCTCCAGGGTTGAGAGAGTTTCAATGTCCAGATTAATGAAGTCTGTGATAATGTGCTTAATAGTTTTACACATGAGGCTAGTCAGACTAATGGGTCTCTCATTACCCAGATCCATTGTTGGAACACCCCTGTGTAATGGCATTACAATAGCTGTTTTCCAGGCTTCAGGAATGTAACTGGTGGAGAGGCTGAGACTAAAGAGTTTACGTAGGGGATCAGAAAGGCCATATTTGGCAGTGATAATGAAACAATCTAGTATGTTGTCAGGGCCCATGGCTGAAGTATTCTTAGTTTTTGAAAGGGCTGAGAGGACTTGATCCATAACAATTAAATGGGTTGGTTGGGATTGTGGAACCTGTGACATATTTATAACTGTGGGTGGAATAAAATTTGCACTAAATTTGTTAGCTTGGATATTAGATATTTCCTTTGGGTCAGAGAGTGTAGTATTATTGTGATCTGGCTCTGAACACTGTTGGTGTTAATTCTTAACTTCCTGACATAGTTAAAAATAATTTGCAGTTATTTTGGTTTTAGAGGCAAGTTAAGTTCATACTCAACTTAAGCTCTTTTTTGTTTGCTTAAGTGTGCTCTTAAAGTGGGTAGAATGAGACCTCATATAAGCATTAAGCAGTTTCTTTCTCATGTTATATAATTTATTAGATGGGTATTCCACCACAAGGGTTGTTTTTAAACTTTTCATTATATATGTTGAGGATAGGGACTTCCTTATCAATACAACTATTTAAGTGGGAGAAGTCAGAAGCACAGGTAAGCAGCTTTACCAATAGGATCCTTCAGAGGAAGATTACAGCAGAATTTATATAAGTTGTGCAGTAACTGAAGGTTAGCTTTTGAGAAGTCCCTACACATAGAGCTATTTGCAGGAGAAGTACCAGCAGATTAAAGGAAAAGGTAACTAAATTATAGTCTGATTTATCAAATGATGATACATATGAAGCAAGAAGCGGCCATATTTGTCAGGACTAGATGAAGGGTACTGGATCCTCTAGTAGAATGGTTAACTATTTACAAAAGAGAGTTAGCATTTGTAATGTCAAGGAAGTTCTAAGCATGCCCAGTCAGACAGTTTATTGATGGATAGTTGAAGTCGCCCAGTAGAAAGGTCTTGGGTTTTATGGGAATTTTAGCTAATGTGTTAAAATAGCTATCATGCTCTGAAGGGGACATAGAGGGTGTTCTATAGCTAGTGTGTGTGTGTGTGTGTGTGTGTGTGTGTGTGTGTGTGTGTGTGTGTGTGTGTGTGTGTGTATCTGTGTGAGCAAGAGTGTATAGAAAAATCTTTCTGAAAATGCTTGTATGAGTGAATATGCATGTGTGTGTGTGTGTGTGTGTGTGTGTGTGTGTGTGTGTGTGTGTGTGTGTGTGTGTGTGTGTGTCTCCAATCTCTGCAGTTTCAGAGTAGTCCTGTTTTATCTGAGGGCAATGGACTGGAATGTGAGTGTCTAACTATAACTTCCTGATGAACTGTTTAGCTTAGACATGTTACAGTGAGACACATACAGGTACCAGTGCCATAATCAAAAATAACTACTATTTATATCAGTCATTATTACCAGACCTAGGTAAAGCTGTCACAGTGGTCTATGATGACAACACATAGGGTCTGAAGGTTTCTCAAATGTTTTGTTTACAAAATGCAGAGTAAGCTGGAATTGAAGACAATCAGCTAAGCAGTAGAATACTGAGATGTCAGCTGCTTTCTAGTATTCATGATATTTGTATGCAGAACACTACAGATTTGCTATTATTCATACATAATGTGGATAAAACTACAGTCTATGTCTAGAGATGGTGTGAAGGATTATACATTTGTCACCCTTCTTTTATTGAAATGCCATCTCACAACCGTTCCCCAGATGCATCTGACTTCAACTTTTAGAGAATCCACATGTAATCAGGGGTGTTTCCCTATAACACAAACATGTGGGTGTTGTAACCAATGCAGTTTTATTGAAACTCAGTATAATGGTTGGCTACACGAAAAAATTAGGAGGCATGCTAGAGGTGGCAAGTTTAATTGTACCTCAGAAAAAGTTGTATATTTTGCAGTATTTACTTCCTGCCAGGCATTCTATCTTGGGAAAACCAATAATGCCTTAAATAAGAGAATATATCAGCACATTTACAGCATACAAAGGGGCGACAACAAAAGTGCTTTAGCAGGGGGGGGGCCTAGATGGCCAACTGAGAGCAGTGAATTTTGAGAGCTCCATAAACTAGTATAATAATATAGGAAAATTGTATTTTCAAGTTTAAAATGTCAGAAATCTGTATATAAACTACTAAACTACATAAATATCAATTTTGGTGGAGATATACAAAAATGTTCCTGTCAAGTAACTTGGAGATATATTGAGTCACTGAATATGAACAACTCAAAGAACTCTCATCCAGATGCTGCTTTGAAAAAAGAACTGCAATTGATGACATCTACCTTACAGGAACTATCTTTGAAGATGGATGGCTTTAAAAATTACTTAGAAAACTCAAATTAAATTCTCAAAAACAGACTGATACTCTTAAGGAACTATTACAGCAGCACCAAACAAAAATAATAAATATACCGATTTCTCTAAATGACATTAAAGGGAGACTCAAAGAGGAAGAATTCCAAAAAGAATTTCTGCTTAAACACAATACATGACTGCTTAACAAAATAGATGACTTAGAAAACAGGGAAAGGAGAAACAACATAAGGATCTTTGGTCTGCCTGAAAACACTGAAGGAGAAGACACTATTTCATTCTTAACAACCTGGATTCCTGAATTTTTAGACTTGAAAGAGGGACTTTCATTTGGAATTGAAAGGGTGCATAGAGCACTGAGGAAACTTGCTTCTAACACAACTAATACTCCACCTAGATCCATAATTATAACATTTCTTTAATTTCTGGACAAGGAACTAATATTGAAATCTGCTTGGAGAAAATCACCCTTAAAATATTATCAAAGCCTGATAAGGTTTGACAATGATTATTCTTCCAGAATACTAGAACAAAGGAAAATCATCTGGCCAATAATAAAACTGTTGAAACAAAACAACATTAAGCCAATGAGACGAGAACCTTTAATGACTTAGAAGAAGCTACTATATTCATCAAAAACAACAACATAATGTCTATCCCAGAAGAAATGGAATGGATGGCCCCTGCTCTTAAAAGAATAAAAGAAACAAATCATTGGACTGATGCTAGAAAGAAGAAACAAAAAACTGATTCCAAGATAGCTGTCCCAAAAAAATAACTCTTACAACTACATCTCTCAAAGTATCAACCAATATGGTGCATCACTTGTCATCTGTTTTTCTCAAAAAAGGAGGGTTTCTTAAACAACTGAGAAACAGTAATGATTTATTCAGAATGTCTAAAGTGTCCAATAATTCTTCAAAAGGTAGGTCAAGATGGGTTACTATTTACATTATATATAAGCTAAACAAAGCAAAATGTAATACAAACCTAGAAGTTTCTATTTCGCTACTTGAACTCAATGAATACTTATGTTCATTTTTCATTGTTTTTACTTATAATAATTAAAGTAATTAATTAATTCAACAAGGTACCATTCATCAGAGTTCAGACTCAAATGTAACAAATTAACATGATATATAAAAGCAGTAAAAGCTTCGAGTGCTGTTTGATCAATCCTGATATGGTGTGCGTGGATGCAGCCATGTCTGGCAGCTAGTACTAATGTCATTATTATTCTGTCTAAACATAGTTAATATCAATTATGGCTGGTATCATAGCTTCAATTGCTGTTTGATTAAGCCTGACATGGTGTGTGTGGATGCAGCTGTGTCTGGCAGCTGTAATGTGTTGCTGTTTTTGTCTCCAGGAAGCTGTGAGTTGTGGGTTGTGGCTTGTGATCGAGATTTACTGTTGCTTGTATATTAGGAAGAGACTTTGGTGTTTTAGCCTGGGATCCAGGGGAAGGGGGTAGATAAATTTGTGATTTGTGATATTTTGGCAGAGAATAGTTTGTTTATACATCTGCTGAGTGAGAGGTGGGAAGGCTGGAAAAATGTGTTTATCTCTTGCTGTGGCAGCTTGTTGGGAGATTTTTTTTTTTAATTGTTTTTATTGATCTGTTCCTGGCTGCTGCCTTGCTGAAAGGGAGGGAATTTAGGCTTGAAGTTGCAGTGAAGTAAAGCTTTGCTTCAGGTGCATCGTAAGCCTCTGGTATGCAGTGGACAAACACACTAACAGAAACAGATGCTCCCAGGTTTCTATGGTAATGGAGACAGAGTGATGATAATGCTTAATGGCTCTAAGGAGCCTCTGAGATGTGAATTTTTGGTTTAAAGAAATATATAATAAAAGGGCTGTTTTAAACCATGTGTACACATATTGATGGTCTCCCAACAGTTTTTAGCTCATTAAGTTGATTCTTGATAAAATAAATAAATAAATAAAATAATAATAAGTGCAATTTTATATTTAAAATGTATTTTGGTCCAAACACATTAAGGACTTACATAAGAGTGGGAGTCTGAGTTATTGTAAAAGACTAAGAGCACTTGGTCTTGTCCAGTACTCTTTGCAGTAGTCTGGGAGGCAAGCTTGCTTGGACGTGTTGGGTATATGGGGATAGCTAATTCTAGGGGTGTTTGGAGTTGCTGGGAAGTGCTAGAGAGTCATCAGATTTCCTTCATGGAAATATCTGTGGGAATGGAAAGTGTGTTGAGTGGTTCACTGGCGGAGTGCCCACTGCATGGAACAGTCTGGTAAAATGGAAAAGGACAAACATTGGTTTGGATATTTTAAGAACAGCCTGGAAACACACCACATGAACTAGTGAATAGTATTCTGGCAAAACTGGATGCGCATTGTTGCCCATGCTTGAAGTACTGATATGTGTGTATGTAAAAATGGTTAATTACAGATTATAGCGAAGCAAAAAAGTTGCAATATAAAACTAACTGGAGTGAGGTGTTCAGTGAAAAAACTTCAGATGGAATGTGGAAAGTTTTGAAAGAAAAATTGTTTGAGTGCAAAAAGTAAAAAAAAATGTTTAACATCAGGATCTAGGCACGTAACATCAGGGTGGTATATTTCTCTAAGAACAAGATACCTGATTAAGGTGAGAGACAAAAAAATATAAGAAATGGAAGACAGTTCGAACTACAACTTTGAAAACTGAAATAAACGAGCTGGACAAACAGATTAAGCATAGTGTTACACAAGATCAAGAAATATTTGAAGAAAATTTATATAAAGATATTGAGCATAATAGAAAACCTTTTTATAGATACATAAGATGTGGAAGGAGTAAAGATACACAAATTGATAAACTGTGTGCAGATTCTAAAATGTATTCTCAGATACAACAGATTATAGATAAATTTACAAAATCTTATGCAAAACAGTTTGGCTCCACAAAAGGGGTGATAAGTTGTCCTAGTGACATCCAGGTAACCCAAGATACTGGAATCAAATTAGATTATATTGAAAAAGAACTGTGCAAACTGGATCCAAACAAAGTGCAGGGAGGAGACGGAATAAGTAACAATGATTTGAGAACACTTAAGCAAGAACTTACACTGCCATTACATCTACTATTCACTAGGTCATATACATATGGGGAGATTCCTCAAGATTGGAGACATGCACTTATTAAACCTGTCTTTAAGGGAAAGGGGAGTAGGACAAACCCAGAATCATATAGACCCTTAAGTCTACTTTCATGTTGTAGAAAAATAATGGAGAAGGTAATACTGGATAAGTTATTGTCAGAACTGGATAGGTTGGAACTTGAAACCATATATCAGCATGCATATGTTGAAAATAGATCTATTACCTCCTGTAACATGATGTTCTATAACAGTATAATAACAGCTATGAATGAAAAATTGTGCTGTGATGTGATTTATATAGATTTAACATCAGCATTTGACAGGGTCATGCACAAAACACTGATCAATAAATTAGTACAACTAGGTATTGATGTACTGTTGATAAGATGGATAGCTGCATGGCTTACAAATAGGACATGGCAAGTATCACACACCAACTGGACAGGTGAAATCCTTGGTTACAGTCAAGGTGTCCCACAGGGCTCTGTCCTAGACCCTTACTTGTTTAGACTGTATCTTTCAGACCTTACTTTTTCATCTGAGGTGTTCTACAGTCTATATGCTGATGACCTGAAATTTGGGTAAACTGATTACAAGTGTTACAGATAAGGCATGTCTGCAAAATAATTTGACTAAATTGACCATTTGGGCACAGGAGAATAATATGTTGATAAATACATCAAAAACTAAGCATATGAGATTTGGGAGACATAAACTGAAAGGTGAATATTTAATACAGCACACAGTGATTGAAACTGTAGACTCATTTAAGGACCTGGGTATATGGGTAGATTCAGCTATGAGTTTTCTAATCATATCAACCAATTGGCTAATGATAGTTATAGAACTACAGGTTGTATAAAAAGATTTATAAAGTCTAGGAAATCAAACATAATGAAATCATTGTTTGTTAGTTACATTAGACCCAAACTTGAGTATGGAATAACAATATGGAAACCCTATAGGAAAACAAGCATGAATAAACTGGAAAGAGTACAGCAGAAATATACTAAGGGCATCCATGGATGTGAAAATCTAAGTTATTATGAAAGACTAAAATATCTGAACTTGTACAGTGTCTCTTACAGATATTTAAGAGGAGATCTTATTCAGGTATATAAGGCATTTAGGGACAACTACCTCTGGGAATGTTTGGGGTTATCAAAAAGTACTAGGGAATCATCAGATAACCTATGTAGAAGATTCCATAGGAATGAGAAGTGTATTAATTGGTTCTCTGACAGAGTAGCTGATGCTTGGAACAGACTACCAAATTACATTAAAGCAAATACTAGTTTAGATATTTTTAAGAACAGCCTGGACATTTATTATGGGAACAAGTGTTTTGGCATATTGGCAAGCTAGAAGGACTTTAATGCCCATGCTTGAAACATTTGTATGTATGTATGTATGTATACTTATAACAATAAGAAACTAGAAGGGTCTCAAAATTTAAAGTCTATGGACTGTATAAACATGCTTGGAAGGAGATAATAATAAGAATAAGCATTACAGCTTGTGATCTCTCAAATAAGCAACAGCCAAAAAAAACACACACAATAGTTATGTAATGTATGGTTTTAGTAAATCTAGACATAAAATATATAATCGCTGTATAAGATGAAGCAGTCTGCTGAATTTAAGTATTAAAGACAGGATTTAATAAGATGGGCTTGTGTACATCAAGGGGAAGCATGATGATTTTCTTATATAAGTAAATATGCATAACAAGTCATGTAATTGCTTTAACTTGAATTGTAGTTTTTGTAACCCATCTTGACCATATGTAATACTTAAGTGGTTACCAAGGTAACAAATGTTTTATACATGACATCAAACTGACAAAGTTGTTCAAGAGAAAACAATAGAAGCCTGAACTTGAAATGCCACAGAATGTAACAATCATATTCTGAACAATAGTATTAAATTGACAATCGACACTCAGTTTAATAACATGGGCTTGTGTATAATAACACTACTGTTTTAACTTGTCATAAATGACATACACTACACTGAACATCAAGGGGAAGCATGATGATTTTCTTATATAAGTAACTATGCATAACAAGTCATGGAATTGCTTTAACTTGAATTGTAGTTTTTGTAACCCATCTTGACCATATATAATACTTAAGCTGTTACCAAGGTAACTAATGTTTTATACATGACATAAAACTGACAAAATTGTTTAAGGGAAACATCAGAAGCCTGAACTGGGAATGTCACAGAATGTAACAATCACATTCTGAACAAATAGTATTAAATTGACAATAATCACTCAGTTTAACCTTTGTTGATTATGCAAAATAGAATGTTGCTATTTAAATCTAAAAACTTTCAGTATATGCCATAAAATGGCAATTTATGAATACGGAAAGGGAAATTGTAATCATTAATCACAATAAGTTAATCTGTTGTTTTAACCTATAATTTCAGTCATTTTATAATAAAAAAATGACACATATGAAAATCCTTATGTGTAGGAAATGGGGGGAAGAAGGATACACTGATAATTAAAATGCACTAACTTTCGTCAATGTTCACAGAAAACAAACGTGATGCTTTAAGTAAGTTAGCAACAAACAAAGTGATTACTTAAATGCTGGCAAACAATGAAATATAACTTCTGATATATCCAGTAAATACATTGTATCATAAACATTAGGTATAACTATTATTACCATCTATTTATATTAAGTAATAAGTTTTGAAGGACTTCATCAATAAGGGTGAATATGTTAAATAACTGTGTGCTATAATATTTTACTGAGGTTTTATATATGATACATCCTACTTTACTATGATTGAGATGCTTGTCATCTATCTTTCATGTAAATATTGTTTATAAAATAAGCAGACATTTATATTGTATTAGAATTCTGTCTAATCTACACAAGTACTATAGCTGTTCAAAATAATATAAATATTGCTTATTCCTGTTACAAATATTCTCCATATGATAATTCAATTTATGGAGCTCAGATGTTCTGGATTGTCAAGATATGCATGATAATCTGATGGACTTAGGTTTATCCATCAGATTAGGAATGATTTTCATTCCATGGCTAGTGCGGATCTTAGTTTTGTTAACATTTATTAATTTAAATTTATTTCCCAAAAACCTTTTTAGTATGCCTGGCCAACACATTACTTTAATGATAAACACTCAAAGTATAAAACTGATAATTTCCTTTAAAAGCTCAAACATATACTTTATAGTTATCAGAGGAAAATGTTACATAGTTTAAATAACCTAAGATGTATTTAACTTTATTATCTTTAAATACCAATGGCTTAAACAATCATAGCAAGAGATCAAATGTACTGAAATATTTAAAACTGAACAAAGCACAAACTGTCTTTCTTCAAGAAACTCATTTAAAAACAAATGACAATTACAAATGGAATCCTAAGGAATATATGATATAGGCACAATCCACTTATAAGGCAAAGACAAAACGGATAACAATTTTATGGAAAACAAATGTGATTAACCCTTGAAATCATTTATAAGTATGAAGATAAAGAGGGCCTTATGGCATTAGTAATAGTTAAATATAATAACAGAATATGGACCCTAGCCAATTTATACTGGTTTTCAGGCATTGGAACAGGAACTGTTAAACACTTGGATTTCATTTCCAATAATTATAAAGGCAACTTAATATTAGGAGAAGATTTTAACTGTATATTTGATATTTCTGAAACTACAAATAAAAGACCACTGTGTTCATCTGTTGTATCAAAAGCTTTAAACAAGTGGGTAGAATCATTTTATCTTGTAGATACTTTCAAATTTAAAGAAGATAAATCTTTGTTGCTTTCCATCAAGATCACAGATTTGGTATTCAAACTAGAATAGATAAAATATTTGCTGCCCATGACTTACAGTCTAAAATCATTAATTTCTCAATCACTCCCTGCCCCTTTTCAGACCACAATTCAAACCAATACAAACCATTAATCTTTAACTCCATAATTCCAACATATATAACTAAAATTAAAGAGTTCAAACCCTGGTTATTATCTGAAATACAGTTCTTCTTAGATATTAATTACACCACAGAGATAAATAAAATAATGATATGGAACTCATTAAAAGCTTACATATATGGTAAAACCCTAACGTGGTATAAAAAAAATCAGAGAATGGGATTCTGAATTATTAGATCTACAATCCAAACTTTTGCCAGTAAAAGCTGAAAAAAAATCAAAATCATTTGGAGATGAAAAATAAAGTAGAAATATTAAACAATAAATACAATGAAATTCTAACACATAAAACTAGTTTAGCTTTAGAAAAACTAAAAAATCAATATCTTGGCCACTTCTCCTAAATATCTACATAATGTATCCACAAGAATCAAAATACAATCAAAAGCTAATAATATTAAAAGTATCTTCCATGAAAAGAAAGGGAAAAATATTCTGGATATAGGTGACATTTTTGATACCTATAGAAATCACTATATAGAACATTTCCAAAAAGAAAAAATATATATATATATATATATAGAGAGAGAGAGAGAGATCAAATAAATCTAGATGAAAAATGTTCTAATATAACAAAATACCAGAAAAATTAAAACTAGATCTGCAAGCACCCGTATCCTACAAAAAAAAATTACAGATAGAATAAAAGAGGGTAAAAATAAAGCTCCAGGTAGAGATGGCATAATTATGGAAATATATAACCTTTTTCCTTCAAAGATAATATCCCTCTTCCACAAAACTTTATTAGAAATTCAGTCACAAGCTTTAATATCACCCTCTTGGAGATATTCCTTAATCACACCAATCCTAAAGGAAAACAAATCCCAAACCTCTGTATCTCATATAGACCTATGTCATTATTAAATAATGACTAAGATATTTATGACAATATTAACTAACAAAATGAAAATACCACTATCCAAAACAATAAATAATAAACTGGATTTGTATATCATAGACACACACAACAATAATAAAAGGATAATTTCTCATAGATTATGTTAATAAAGAAAATAAAGAAACACTCATAATTGGCTTAGATATAGAGAAAGCCATTGATTCCCTAAAATGGGACTATTTATTCAAAATCCTAATGCTATTTGAATGTCCTGAATCCTTTGTTCATCTCCTAAAGAATATATATACAAATAATTTAGTGTATGTCAAGTTAGGTCCTTTTACCTCTGAATCTATAAATACAACAAAAGGCACTAAACAAGGGTGCCCCATGTCATCATTTCTATTTGCTCTGGCTATTGAAATATTGTCAGATTAAATTCATAACAATATAAAAATCAAAGGAATAGATGTTTATGAACAATACAATTCTAAAGTAATGTTATTTGCTGATGACATATTACTAACATTATCTAATACAATAGAGACATCAGAAGAATTCGATATATTAATTAACAGATTTCACATGACTTCAGGACTCCATTTCAATAAATTAAAATCAAATTTTTTATTTTTAAATAAAAAAAAATGAACTGCAGACTAAAGGGGATCACATCTTAGGGAATCAAGAATCTACCTTAAAATATATAGGAATTGAGTTATGCAAGGATAATAATAAATTAGTCTCAAAAAACTATAATAATATTATCAATACAATTAAAATCTCTGTGGAAAAATGGAACAAAATAAAATGAACATTTGAAGATAGACTACAGTTAATAAAAATGAAAAAATGAGAAAAACTTCCAAACCCTGCTAAAGGTGTTGAAGAAAAAAAAACAGCAACAGGGAAAAGACTTCAAAACACCACCACGGCGGCAATGCAGTTCTTGAACTTCTGGTGTTCCAATCAGACAATCCAGTTGGATAAAATATTTATTGACTAAACGAATATTCAACTCAAACAAAGTACACAAAAAAAATAAAATGACATCAGATGAGCGCTTTTGGCTATTCAGCCTTCATCAGATCATAAAACTTGTTACTGCTTCACGTTTAAAAAGAAAAGTTTGACCAGTCATTTTTCGTTTCTGACATCCTGATTAACTAATGACCAATGATTATAGCTAAAATACTAATTTCCTATATGATTTTTTTGTTTGCCCGAATCCTATGATCCCTAGCAAAGGTGGCTTGCCTAAGATTCACAAAGATCAGAAGGACCCCCCCCCCACTACGTCCGATTGTTTCAGGGAGAGACTGGATTACTGAGTTGCTATCTATTTATATTGAAAGTGAACTAAAAAAGGTCCTTTGTTATGTTGATACCATTCTAAAAGACACTGGAAGCTTCCTAAGGGACCTATATTCTAAAACCAGTGCTATGACCAACTTCAAAAATTTTATTCTGGTAACTATGGATATAACTAGTCTTTTTACTGTAATACCTAATGATTATGGCATACTTGCTGTGAAGACCATCTTGTTACAAAACAACGTCAATCCCACTTTGATATGTACTTTATTGGAATTAGTTTTAGAAAACAACATCTTTGTATATGGTGAAGACTTTTATCTACAGACATGGGGAGTGGCCATGGGCACCCCATGTGTGAATAGTTATTTGAATCTATTGCTGTTGCAGAAATGTATGATTTTCCAACCTACACATACTGTTCCAGCAGAAAGTTATCGAGGAATAATATCCTGATAAAACATGGCAAGAGTCCAAATAGTTTGATTAAGGCATGATAACTGGTGTCATGGTATAATAGCACTTTCTCCCTTCTGCTTTAGAAAACCTAATGCCCAATGAGTGGTTCTGTAAAAGTTTGTGTACAAGTTATGTACACCAGGAAAGTGTTGGCATGCCTCCTGTTTCTTTGAACAAGAAGTAGTGAAGAATATATATAGGGGGTAAGCAAAATGAAGTGAATGGTACAAGTATGCACAGCCTGGAGAGATTTATGTCTAAAAGAGAAAATAAATCTAAAAGCTAGCAGAAGCATAGAATCTACTGAGGTAGAAGTGTCTCTCTTCTAAATACTACCAAAATTATATGGTAAACTCTAACTTGTTAATATTGCTGTAGGTTGTATTTCTGCTGGAAGTGTATTCCACAAGGATAGTATAGACTGGGAAAAAAACTCACAAGGACAGTGTATACTGGAACCAGTAACAAGATACAAAACAAAAAAAAAAAAGTGTACCAGAACAGTTAACTTGAAGCATGAAATCAGCCAAAATAATAATAATAGTGAAACCTTTATTAAAACTTTAGTTTATAGCTTTCATCCTAAACCTTATGACTTCATCAGAACTTAAGTTGAATCACACCAAACCCCTTTTATAAAGACACGCTCTATCAACTCAATACAAATTCACCAATCATAAAACCACATTTGTATCACATGATGTATGTACATAAAAAGTGTTAGAAAAACAAGTATATACATTGTATACTTTTTGTAATATAACAGCTGTTTAAAAATATATCCATCCAATTAATATAAATAACTACATTTGTCTCATAATTGTGTTTTTTTAAGGAAGTATATAAAATAACCAGACATCAAGAATGCTACAACAGTCTTAATTTTAAGTCTCTACCTAATACTCTTGTAAAGAAAGAAATAATTAATTTAAAATGCATAAATACAAATCCCAAGACAAAAGACTAATTTTTAGTTGTACTGTAGCAAGGTCCAAGGCTAAAATTGTAAAAAAATATAAATGCATTTAACTATGTATATAATAAATACTATAATGAATATTGAATAAATAATAAAAATGTAAGATGACAATACAAATGTGTGTGTGTGTGTGTGTGTGTGTGTGTGTGTGTGTGTGTGTGTGTGTGTGTGTATATATATATATATATATATATATATATATATATATATATATATATATATATACATGGTTCTACTTTGATTCACTGAAAACTCATTTCACTGAATTTCAATTCACCCTCAAAAAAATCGCTGAAAGCTCAAATCACTGAAAACTCATTTCACTGAATCACATTTCACTGAATGTAAGCACTGTTAGGCAAATAAAATGCATGTATCCTTTTCCCCATGGTAGTTTGATCCTGGAGTTAGTATATATAGTTAGGGGGGCATAGCCCCCCACATTGGGGTGTGGGGGTATAGCCCCCACCTACTTAGCTTTTATATTTATGAATCTAATTTCACTGAATGGTAACAATGTAAAACCAAAAGCTAAGATTCCTGCCTGAAAGAAGGCTGATAACAAGGGTTCATACGAAGTACTACTAGGTACCTACATACTTTGGAAGGGGGTGGTTGAAGGGGCATCAAGTCAAACAGGGAGAGACAACAAGGATATATCATTAAGTACATAAGTGTCACAGCTTATATCGTACCCACCTTCTGTCTTGATCATTGAGACAGAATCCCCATGTACTATCTGTCCCAAGGTGGTATCATGACAAGATACTCTTGAGAATGGTGAAATTAGAGGCAGCTCTTGACCTTGAGATAAGATTGAGTCTGTACTGATTGATAAACATCACTACAGTACAAATGTCATCAGCAAAGGAGTGTCTGAAAAAGGCTGTAGAAATTAAACTATATCATGTTGAGTGAACATTTGACTTAGAAGCTAACATTAGTCCTTTAGAAGTATAAATGAAAGATAAACAATCTGACAGCCATCTTGAAAGGGTCACTTTGGTAACTTAGATGATAGCTTGATCTCTGAAATGCACCATTGGCTGCATGAGATAGTAACCTCCAGGTCAGATTAGTAATGTACAATATAGTAGATAATTAGGCTTCAGTATTTTCCTGATTTCCAGTTTGGAAGGTCTCTGAAGGGAATCCAAGGTTTGTTTGGCATGATCCCTTTGGGACAGTGTTATATGGAATACATATTTAGAGTCCATAGAGAAAAGATTTCTGAGATATATGTTTGCTTTCCAAAAAGAGCATCCTGGATTCTCTATTAGAGGGATGGGCCATAGAGCTCTCACCATGGCTGATACATCTGAAGTGGAGTCTATCAGATATTTCTTACTCCAATAGGAATGGTCCTTGTGAGGTCTCAAAAATCTTATCCGGTTTCCAGGGGTAGGTTTCACCATACTTGGGTGTTGTCATGCCCTCTGTGTGAAGAGGTCTACCAGGAGGTTGATGAGTAGTACCACCCAGTAAGTAGGTGGGCCAGCTCTAAACACCTCAATGACCACTTCCGCATCCAGGGAAGGAGTCTCAGTGGGTAAGTTCCTCCCTGTCTCATCAATTCCATGACTTTGCCAAAAGTGGCTTCCTCTTGGGGAGAGTGGTAAGAACCTTCCCTTCATCAAGGTTTGTGTCTTCAGGGAGAGATTCCACAGGGAAATCCAAGTGTCTCCTTTTACACTTAGAGTGGAGGATGGGGGACTTCTGAAGATCTGGGTGTATCCTTGTGCCCTTCTTGAAGGGATGGATTAAGACTTTTAGAGCTGAGCCATTCCTGGGGATGACAGTGAGGACTAAAGTCAGCAGAAAGAATAGGAGAGGGAGTGAGAGTCGAGATGAAACATTATGAGTACAACTTCATATGTAGGCTGGTGGACGAGAATCCACTAAAATGCCTTCAAATCTGACATCAGTGATGAGGGCACTGAGCAGGAAGTATCTGAGTCATTCCTTGGTCCAAAGTCAAAAAGGGAGACTGAAAAGACAGCTGTGCCCCAAGAAGTATTGAGGACCAAAGTACTTGATGTGAAAAAAAAACTGAAGTAGGTCAGCACTGAGGGTGATTTCATAACTTTGATGTTGAATGTTCAGCTCTGGGACACACTGGGCTCCAAAGGCTATGGATTTAAGTAGGTTGGAGAAGCTGGCAGAGACAATGCAGCCAGAGCATTCATCACCAACAGGGGGGATGCTCAGGGAAAACTCTACACTAAAGCCACTGGCCCAGGATAGGAGCCTGTAAAGAAGAAAACATCAATGCAGGGGGAGGGCCTGCTCTGTTCACTGTAAGAATGGAGGGGAACTCCCATACCTATTTGTGCTTTCGCAAAGGTAATCTTTGTTTGTTATGAATCAAAATCAGCAATGCTTCTGGAGGACCTAGCATACCTACTGGGAACTTTAGATAGAAGTCCAGGAGCTTGTGGGTGGGGGTTCATTTTTTGAGAGACTTATCTGGAATTATTATTGGTTTGGTATTAATGATGGCCAGCAGTGAAGGATGATTCACTGAAGGATTGATGCTGTCACAGCCAAAGGAAATACTGATACTGATACAGAAGACCGGATCATTTTAGGAACAGGAGTTTTAAGTTTCACACTTTCTTTTTCTATTTGTCTTTCCTTGTCAAAAGGCTTAGCAGTGTGTTTTTCAGTACTCTTGGATAATTGAGGAGATGAAACACTGGCTGATTCTCCTGCTAGGGCAGGGAGATGGCCTTTTAGTATAAGTTTGTTATATCAATCACAAAGGGATTAAGAGCCAAATTCAGAAATATTGTTCACACTGAACATCTAAATGCTCTGATCCAAAACAGGTGACACATTTCTGGTGTGGGTAATGTGGTGGCATTTTATGTCCACACTTTGAACTTTAAAACATGAAGTTTTTCTATGGCGATCAGGCAAGTACTAAAAGCAGAGAAAGGAAATCCCTAACAAACAGTTAAACACACTGAGCTTATGAAACAAAGGAGAGAAAGAAGTTTGGTTATATAACTGAAGTTTGACAGAACCTTGTCAAGTAGTTAGCCTCAGATAGGCTTGTGAGATGGAAAGGAAGAAGTTGACAAAAAAGATACAAAGGTGTCACAAAGACAGTTATCAAGTAAATAACCTCAAAAAAGTATGGAAAGCATAATACAATACAGATAAGGAGGGAATCAAACTGGAAAAATATCAGTAAGGGTCCACATAGCATCATGGGAGATGGAAGAACTTGTGTGCTAGGGAAGCATTTCTTTAAAAGTTTCAAGCTCATTCCACCACAAGAACGGATAACCCAACCATTAAGATGGATAGAGGGGGGCAACATAGGATCCTTTTGTTCTTCTATTTTCTTGAGAGAATTAGAATAATATTTAAAAACTGTTCCTGATTTTGGCCCTTTGCTCACAATTTTTGACTGTGTCCAGAATTCTTGAGCAAAATATCATGAGGTGTGGTTTGTGTATGTGCTTGTGTGTGTATATTTGTGTGTGTGTATGTTTGTGTGTGTGTGTGAAGGTGAGTAAAAAAAAAGAAAAACTAGACCACATATTTCAATAACATATATATATATATATATATATATATATATATATATATATATATATATATATATATATATATATATATATATATATATAGATAGATAGATATATACACACATTCACACAGACATGCATGAATGTTTCTTTAAATTTAAATCTTTGTTACTGGGTACTATCAGTCAGATAAATGGTTAGCTTTTACCTCTGGACCATTCATTTCTGTCATAAGACTACAACATTCAGATGTAAGAAATTATAGGTTGCAGCCCACTCACAGTACAGCACCTCATGTCTTCAGCATGTCTTCCATCCTTATCTGCTGCCTTTCTAATCCAAGTTATGACTTTTTTCAAGCACATCTGTCACTTTCTGTCATGCTACATCATCATTCCACATATTAACAATTTTGGAAACACCAGGAAAATACTTGGCATTTACAAAAGCATGTTTCTCACTTCCAAATGACTCCTTCAGAACCCATAAATCTTTCAAAACTTTGTGGCATTGTATCACATCATAAACTAAAACTGTGGCTCACACAATGTATAGTAATTGTCCTTACATCTCAGTGCACTTTATTGCTGCCTTTGAAAACAGTATGCATTGAATCCTAGTTAATATATTAAGTATGGAGTCATGTCCATATTTACTCCCTTAATAGGTAAGTCCACTTCTATATAACTTCAAGATTATATGTTTGAATAACCACTTGTTATAGCTGCTGTCTGATATTGTTCGTGGTAACTAGTGTAGCAGGTGGTACTTCTGCAAGAATCAGTGATTAAATAATGTCCTCTTTCCAACTTAGTGTGCAACTTCATGCCTTCTGCCCCTCTCAGTAAACTCTACAACAGCGTTAGGCATATTATATATCTCACTGTTGTTTCCTATACATTTTCAACCAGTTAGCCAGTGTCTCAATAGCTCTCAACTGTCCAAAGTTTCTCAGAATGTCCAGGTTTTTGCCTCAAATTTTTGGTCTCTTCCACATAAAATTTGTAATTTTCTGGCAAATCACTGAGGATTGAAGTCATTAAATTATGACATGCATTTCAGTTTCAGATTTCATATTGTTCAGAAAATGCATCCTAACACAAATCCTTTTATTACAGCAACTTTCTAATAGTACTCTTTTAAAATCTGTCCCTATTTTGGCCCGTTGTCTCTCTATTATTTTAGGCTTTGTCCAGATTTCTTGCACTAAGAGGTTGAGAGGTATGAGTGTGTGATAGCTGCAAAAGTGAACAGAAATTGTTAAATACAAGTCAGTCCCATGTTTCTGCACACTCTTCGTCTGACAGCCTAGCTTTTTTCATTCTGACAGCATTTATTAGCTTTACTATGAGATATTTTATCAAACATTAAGTTCTTGCGTATCTCTTCAGCTGCAACATCTTGCCTTAGCCTAGAATGGAGGTACATTTTTATGTGGCTCAGTGATCAGTAAGTTCTCTCATCTTTGAACCTCGTGCCACATATTAAAATGAATTTTAGTTATAAAAGCTTGCACCTTCATATGCTCAAAAGTGACAAAACAGAAGGAGAAATTTTCTCCATGTCCTACATAATCATGTAACTTGATAATCTGATCATCACCAACAGATGTGTATCAAAAAAAACATCCTTCTGCGCTGTGGATATGAGAAGCAAGAGAAATCTTTCCTTTTAAATTGTGGCAATTGTTGAATTTTTTTAGCAAGCTACTGCACTCCACACATGGATCATTAAAGTGCTTCAGTTGTGCAGTCCCAACTTACTGAAAGAAAAAGCTTCTTTTGTTTTAAACTCAAGTAACGATTTGCTACATAAGCAGCTAGTACAATCCACATATGGAATGCTAAAACACCTCAGTTCTGAAGTCCTGAGATGGGACTTACTGAAAAAAAAAATATTTTAAACTACAGAACACTACTTGTTGCATTTTTAGGAAGCAGTTGCTGCAATTTATGTTACATGTAGTGCTAAAGTTCTACAGTTCTGAGCAGAAATGCAAATCCTGTTATTCAGAAGCACATGCACTTAAGACCATTCGGTATCTACCGATGGCACCTCCTAACACTTTGTGCTGGAATGACTGCCCCCTTTGATTTACCTTAGCTACTCTACTGATCATCACCTATACACTTGCTGGATAAAGGTAGGCATTTCCTTGAGGTTAGGAGTATTAGGCAGTTAGAAAACTGTCTGGACTTAAAATCCCTACTTTTCTGTAGGAAGTAAGACAAGGCTAGCAGGGGTGAAAGGGTACTCCACTCCCTCTTAAAAATAAAATATGATGTGAAATTTTGCTTTTGGTAACTTTCAGCATGTTGGAAATGACATAACCAACAAAACACATTTCATAATATAGTTTTGATGTTTTCAGCTTAAAACCCGAGTTTAAAAATCATTCTTGTTCATTTATTTGCATTTATTTGTTTAAACATGAGTTTATATTTATGCTAATCCATAGGAAAAATTAAACTAACCCCTGTATTGACATGACTGAAGTCATTAAATGTTCTTATTGTGCATGATAATGTGTTGTGCTGTAACAGGACAAATCACAAAATCAGGGTACCTGTTTTACCTTTGGTATTCAAACCCTGTATTGAGTCAAAGACAAGGATGACTATTACAGTTTAAAAGAGGAAAGAAATGAAAAATTAAATTAATATACTATTCACAAATATCACTATCTCTAATAATCACTATATTAATATCATACATATCACAAATCTCCACTGCTCATTAATTTATGCACAGAACTTTAGCATGCTCATAAAACAATTACTATGGAAAGGTGAAGTCCTGGGGTATACAATGTACTTAAAATTTAGTATTTCACTGTTTTGCTGCTTAGCAGAGGAAATCCTAAATGGACATGTCATGGAATCATATTTTTTTTGTAAGCAGAAAAATGCAAAAACTAGCCTCTTTCTTCTGCTGACTGGCAGATTGCAAATTAAAGCAAGCACAGAGAAGTTGCATACTAATTCAGGTTTCTCCAAAAAGCAGATCTTTGCTGTAGCTGTATATACACAAAAAGTTCATGGATCTGATATACTTAAGCAGTAGTTACTTTACAATGTTCATATAATTTGTTCCATGATCAGAAACCATCAGTGGTGAGCTTAATAATATTCACATTATTGTCAGGGTACAAAATATATTATGTAGAAGTATTCTGCTTGCTCCTTACCTTCCTGCTCACTGAACGCTCAATTAAGACATTTCTCATTAGCTATTCTTTTATATTCAGGCTACAATGGAATGCATTTAATCCCCAATTCTTGCACTCTCAGGTCTAAAAACATTCATTCTATTTGATATATTGCATGTTTTTGCTATGGAGCCTACATTTTATATAGTTTTGCTCTTGCGTCACAAGTTGGCCATCACCTGCCTTCTGGTAACCATCCTCAGTCTCCAGATCCCAGAAAATAACAGGTCCTGTTAGACTTAATCTGACTTTCTGGGCTAAAAATGAAATCCAGGTGTCATACTGCAGCATTATATGACTACCACGGATATAACATTTTTCCTTCTTGCCCCACCTTGACCCTGTCTCCATGCATTGACTGTTGCAACTGTGAAATCCCATGGTCATACACCAATGTGTCCAGATCTTCCTGTGAAGAGTGCTACGCCTCTTTCATGGTCCTCACAAACCAGCAGAGTTGCAGCATCAACCAAAAAGCCCATCCCATCCTCTCAAGACACCAAAATTCCACTTTTTCCTATACCTCAGCTGACTCTTCAGGAAACAGGATTAATAAACAATCCCAAGTTTCCAAAGTCCAAGACAGGGTCTCATCCCTGTGAAACATAAGCGTCATATATTAAGCACACAATTCTCTTACCAAACAGCCATAAAACCTGTAGTGTGATTTGGTGGTGTTATCTCGCACAAATGTTTTAGTAAGCAGTTAATACTTCGGTTCATTAAGAAAAAAGTCATCATTTAAATATGAATCTTACAATAAAGTATAATAAAATAATTTCTATAAGGCAATCTGTAAAGTAAAAAAAAATACAGATTATCCTCATGAAAACTCTAGATCTTCATGTTTCGTAACAGTGTTGCACAGTCATGTCATGTTATGAAAGCTAAGCAAACTGATTTGTCCCAGACAATCCAAATGTTCTGCGGGTCCTTTATTTAAATCTTCAGCTTTGGAATGGTTACCAGCTCTGAATAATTATAACCACTTATCTGCTTTTGGGGAATGTGGTTTTATTTTGCTAGCAGAGTTCAAGTCACCAATTGCAATGCTCCGATGCACTGTTAGCTCATACTGATGGCATGGCAGTCTAACTATAACATGAGACTCATGACAACTCCTAGTCTTAAAGTGCCAAAAGCAAGACAAAGATTAGCACTTCCAGAAATGACTTATCTCTGTGACTGCTCTAACTGGATAACTCAAAATCTAAAAGGATATCATCTAGATTTGACCCAGTAACCAAAAGGAATGAACCAAAGCTAAATAATTTAATAGCATTATGTACTTCTTGGTATAAAATATCAGAATGGTAAAATAAATCAGCCTCAATATCTGAAGTCTCTAGTTTTCTTCCTTGGCTGAAGCATCTTTGTTTAAGTGTATAGAGATTATCAACAGCATTTCACCCCATCCCATCAAAAGACGAAACAATCATAATTCCACAGGCAAAAAGGATATTTGGCGCTCTAGTTGTATATATGCCCTCTTTTCTTAGAAGAGCAACAACTATTCTTCAGCTTTATAACTTTTACAAAGGCAAAATATCCAAGCTTAGAGGTCAAGACTACTTTTGTGAAAAATTATTGACAAAGCTTAAAACAATGACAAAGGCCAAAAAGCAGGGACAATTTTAAAATACTCCTCTAATTCACATAAAACTTAACAGAAAAAAACATTTTTTTTCCAACGTGCATTTTCCGGGCAATAGGAATTATGAAATTCTAATATCTGGTCTTGGTGACTGACTGTAATCTTCTATGATTTAGCAGAAAAATCAAATGGAACAGAGCAAAAAAAATCAGGGACAGTGGAGAGGAATGGGTCAAGGGCAGAATGTACTGCTTACTTAATAGAAACAAACTTTTCACAAGTAGGATGATTTAGGAAGCACTGGGCAAATCCCACCTTATACCAGCCTCTACACCACTGCAACATTATGAATGCCGATGTTAGCATTGAGAATCTATACCCCAATGTAGCATTGCATGCAACCACTGTACCCTCATTCTTATGCTTTATATATTTTAATTAAATCTACTCCATTAACTATGGCATTGCCCCAGCATTTTGTCAAAAACAAGTCAAATCCAAAGCAGTACAGCACTAAGTCTATCTTACAGACTGGTAGACTGCAGAATTTGTTAAGTCTGACAACTTCAAAATGTCATCTGCATTATAATGTATCCACTGCCCTTTTTGTTCTACAGTATGTGTTCAGTAAAAAAATAAAATCAAATAAAATAAATAAAGTCGCCAGGAAAGTAAAGTTTAATTTATTGGCAAGTATTGTTCTGAACAGTGAACAATGAAAAAGTTTGTTCGTAGTTTACAATTAGCATTAAACGCTAGTGTACATCCTAATAGCTGAAGTAGGAGCTTGCACTGAAATCACTGACACATGGATTTACTTTGAAGAAAAAGAAGTATTAAATGCATTATGGTACTGCATGCAAATCTCTACTGAGCCTGCATAGCACCATCCAGGTTTTTATGTGTCTTCCTGTCCATTGCATGATCAATGATTAGCCAGCATGAAGAACAGCTGCTATATTCTGTGTGAATAAATATTTACAACTTTTTAAAACAGCAGCACCATCACAGAACAATACCTTTAATCTGACTACTGTTGTACACACCGTAAATTTCACAGTTTATAACAGGCACATCAGAACAGTTCAGGTTAGCAGATTTATATCACAGAAATACTAGGGACTTCCCCAGTAAATAAATGCATAAATAAAATGGACAGAAATTTTAGTAGTACATACTCATGCCCTGTGGTGATGATGCTTCTTCCTCAGGTCATGTGTCTTGTGCTCATGGTACCTATCACATCCAGTTCCTCCATTATCCTTAGAAGTACATTAATTAATCTTTTATGTAATATATTTTCTTAAGCCCTTCCTCATCCAGCTTCTACGAACTCTGTGCAGACAGTAGTTGTGTTCCCCAGCATGCCTTCCATAGCTAAGCTGAATAAAGAACTCTGTCAATGTTTGCATGCAGCTACACGCAGCTGAGCATAAATTTAATATGGGAAAGCTCTTGGAAAACATGAAAACAAAGACTGTGTTACACACCATTTTGTATCCTACTAGAGAATAACTATGTATGTGTATGCATATCCTTTGTCAACAGGATACTCTGCAAGCGAGTGTCTTTGAAATGTTTAGGTATGACCACTGAAACCTTTCATAGTTTTTATTTTTTTTACGTAATTTATTGAAAGAAAATCATTTAACGCACTGCTTGCATATTTCAGTATAACTCACTCCATGCATATTGGCATGTAACACATAATTATGCTACAAGTTTCACACAGAAATGTACCACAGCATTAAAAGTGGACTACTTTACAATATACAGTTGTTTTTTTCATGTAAGAACCTGATGATACAGTCTCCTTTTGTTTTGATGCTCAAGAATAGATGCATATATTTATAAGTGCAGCAGGACCCAGTCTTCTCTGTAAATTATTTATTTTTCTGTTTCCATTCTATATAATCCTAAATATGAATTTGTTAGCCATCATATCATCTACCCCCTCTAACTGCTCCATAAATATCTTTAGAATTATTTAAAAATATGTTTGCAGAAATAAATAAATATATGCTCATATATGAATATTCAGTTCCATTTTGTCATTGATGCAGAGTACTACAATAATTGACATAGCAGATCCATCTCAAGCTTCATAGGATGTAAACTCTTAATTGTTTTATTAAGCATAAGTCACTGCCTATCTCCTTTTGGTGACAAACAGCTAACTTTTCAACCTCACTGCTGCCATTAGAGGAAAACATAGCATGGGTTACAGAGCCCAGTTCCACCTGCTGTTAACAACATGATGACAGCCAAGGGTCACAGAGCCCAGCTCCACCTGCTGTTAATAAAGTGATGACAGGCAAGGGTTACATAGCCCAGCTCCACCTGCTGTTAACAACATGATGACAGGCAAGGGTTACAGAGCCCAGCTCCACCTGCTGTTAATAATGTGATGACAGGCAAGGGTCACATAGCCCAGCTCCACCTACTATTAGCAACATGATGACAGGCAAGGGTTATATAGGCCACCTCCACCTGCTGTTAAGAACATGATGACAGGCAAGGGTTACAGATCCCAGCTCTACCTGTTGTTAAGAACATGACAGGTAAGGGTTACAGGGCCCAGATCCACCTGCTGTCAACAACTTGATGACAGGCAAGGGTTACAGAGCCCAGTTCCACCTGATGTTAACAACATGATGACAGGCAAGGGTTACAGAGCCCAGCTCCATCTGCTGTTAAAAATGTGATGACAGGCAAGGGTTACAGAATCCAGCCACACCTGATGTTAACAACATGATGACAGGCAAGGGTTATAGAGCCCAGCTCCATCTGCTGTTAACAATGTGATGACGGGCAAGGGTTACAGAGTCCAGCTACACCTGATGTCAACAACATGATGACAGGCAAGGGTTACAGAGCCCAATCCAGCACCACTACCACTGAAATATGTATATAAGAAGGTGAGTGGCCTTAAGAGATTAGGGAAATGTACCTTACTGCCTTGGGTTATGACCAAAACCTGTCACGACCAGATGGGCTGTGCACCTGTCAAATCATGAAAATGGGTATAATCGCTAATTTCCTAGGATTTCACCCAAGTCAGTCACATCTCATTCCCTATGGATGCCTACTTACAGACTGTAAATGAACACGGTTATAATTGCTAATTTCCTAGGATTTCACCCAAGTCAGTCGCATCTTATTCCCTATAGATGCCTTCTTATAAACTGTAAATGAAACTTAACCAAACAGTTTTTCACACCAATATACAGTCGCAATATTTTCGAAGACAGGTTACTGATACCTTTCCAGTGACAGTACCCCTTACCTGTAGAACAAGAACACTCGTCCATCTACCTGCTTAACTGAACAAACTGCTTCAAACATCAACAAAGCATGTTTATTCTACTCATAGAAAGAGAGTCTCCTACATCTGCTAGCTAAAAGAATATTATCTAGACTAATTCCTTGTACTCTGTGCCTTTGAAGATTTTGTGCATTTTTAATATTAGAGCAAAGCTCTTTTGCCATTTTTATTGGGTATATTCTTGTTTGTAGTTAACTCTGCCCTTTTCATCAGTCACTGGCTCCCTGTATTTGTATCATGCTTGCAGAGTTGGGTTCACACATGCTACGCTGTGAATGTGTTTTCAGTCTCTTGCAACACTGCTCATATCTCCTAAACCTGAAATAGCAGCTGTGACATCACTAACTCATTCACTTAAGTGTCAGACTAAGCTTCACGGAGAATGTCTACCGCATGATTCCCCTCTGTTTCATCCTATGACATACAGCAAATTCTAAGTAGCAATGACTCTCTGTCATGGTAAGATTTCATCAAGTTAACATGGTAAAATTCACGATTCTTCCTCCTGCCTGGCAACTCCGTCATAAACCTACATCATCTACCTACCTTACAAAAGTGAAATGTTCCTCCCATGTGATTTGTGATTTATTTTATTGAACGAGAATAAACACCATAAGTTTGTCCTACAGCATAGTCTTGTGATCACACTGTTTGATCATATCAAATGTTTTGTTGCTTCTCTGTCAACTCCCTAAACTTATATCTGAAATTGATTACATGCTACACACCATAGTCTTTATGGGAATATTTGTGAGAATCACCTTTGCCCTCCATTTCATTGTGAATTAAGCCTAGAGACCCCCCACCTATGACCATAAAGGTACTCAAATGATGAGAAAAATTAGGGCACCTCCCTGTGTGCACAGAGGAAATAGAAGTGGTACCACTTCTGCCTCAACTGCTCTAAGTATCATCCTATGAGTAGAGTTAAGCCTCTCCACTAAACCATTTGTCTGTGGATGGTAGGAAGTAGCTTTTCACTGCTGTCTCTAATAACTGCTCTACAGACAGGTCAACAGGTCTGAGATAAAGTTTCCCTCTCTGTTGTAATGGTTATTCTATGTCAGGGGGATACTGGCTGCAGTTCTAAGAAAGATAACCATGGCTGGTTAAAACTTTACCTGTTTTTCATTGATTCATTTATATTCTGTGTTTATATTGCAAAAATCTGCACTTAGCACAGCAGGGTTGACATGTGCACTCCAAAGACATAGGCGCTTTCAACTGCAACTTTTCCTAATATAAATAACTCACCCAACTCCTATCACTGAATAGGTTCTTGCTTTGTATAGGTGCAGCAAGCCATGCATGGCTGCATAAAGCACAGAGCCAAGCACCTAACACTCTAAAAGTAGCTCGGAGTAGCCTCACGTGGAGCAGCATTGAGCAACTTTGACCACAGCTGCTGCAAATATGCTCAAAACTGATGTTGTGCAAGGTCCTTGAGCTGTATTTATAACAATCACATTTAAACCTAAATTATGTATTTACCTAGTCATACAAAGTTGATTACACCACCCACCTCTTAACTGATAACTATCTGAATAGACTGTGATCTGGACAAAGGCCAAAAATCATGGACAGATTTTAAATATTGCTCCTATAAACTGAAAAAAAATGCTACAATAACTGTTTTTATGTTATCATTAATTTACCATGAATTGTCCAAAATTCAAATGTCAGTCATTATTTAGTAAATTCAATTCTCAATGGTTCGCCCGAAAACCACAAATTTTATGAGGAAAAAGAGTAAAAGTGAGGCAAAAAATCTGTCCAGCTGAGAGGTATACTGTGAATCTTTATTTTACTTAAACTCGGCAACTCTCTGTAAATCAGATCAAGGTTTGCATCACACTGGACAAAATGTAAGGTCAGCTTAGTTGCCAACCCCATAGCAGTAGTTATTATACAGCAGTATCACAACTGCCTTATGCTCACAGGTAATGAAATCTTACTGAATACAAATAAGTCTGTTTGTGAGTGTTACAAACATTTAATAGGTATGGGGGACTCACTCTCACAAAAACATAGTCTGAGAGCATTGCACTAACATACCACATGCTATGCGCATAACCTTGACATGTAATATAATGCCATATGATGATGCCAAGGAACTCCTTATTTAAGTCTCCTGGACCCATAAGGATTAAATAAAAATTAAAATAAAAAATCATATATAATATATTATCTTTAACAAAGAGTGACCATAAGACATGGAGACTCAATTCTAGTGTACTGGACTAATTCACAAACAAAAATGTTTCAGTGATTAGTGAGTCCATTGTGAGACATGCAGATTCCCCACTGAATAGGTTACACAAAGACAGGTTGACAATGAGTCATCTTTCAGGTGCCAGATCTCCAGACAACTATAATTACAACATGATAGTTGTACATATGTGGGTAAAAGAACCCTGGGGGAGATGCAGAGAGATATGTCTGAACACTCTATGCATGTCAGAAATACACGTAAGACTCAGATACTAGAGCAGAATCCTTCCTTCTTCACAAATGATGCCTAGCTACAAAGAAAAGATGATTGGTTTCAACAACTGGCTAAATAATTGATGTCATCATAGGCAGAACACCAAACGAACTAATGGAACCAAACAAATACAAGGCCACAAACCGAAGACAAAAAAATCCCTTCATGGTAGACCATTTAAGACAAGCAACAGAAGGGATTTTTTGTCCGGTGTGTGGTCAGTTTCTGTTGCTTGTCTGAAACAGTCCATTGCAAAGGTATTTTTTTGTCTTCATTATAGGCAGATCCATGAGTGTCAGCAAGGAATGACATATTTAACAGCCTACTTGCTTTGCAAGGGATGATCTGTATCTCTTATTCAAAGGCTTCCACATATTAGCTAAAGCCCTTCCTGCTCCTGTAGTGCTTTTTTAGGCAAGTTCACTTAATGAATATCCCCATATAGCAAATGTATCAATAACAAAATTTCTCTGCTCAATGCCAGAAATCAAAACAAAAAGCTGACTGACCTGAGACACTCCTGCATTCAGAAGGCATCCATATATCTGTAATTACTGAAACGTGGTTTAAATACTCCGTCATCCCTGGGTTTAGCACCTGCCATGCCTTCAGACACAATGGCAAATGCAGTAGTGTGTCTTATATTTATCAAAGACCATATCACCTCTAGACAGATTCCATGAGATTCACAAACAGAAGTTATCAAACACTGAGACTCACAAACAGAAGTTATCAAACATCTAATCAAAGTTAACTATCAGTTTATGTCTTGCTACAAGACTCCTTCCATGACCACAGAAGTTGATGTCAGGTTCCTAAACATCTTGGATGAACTTCCAATAAATAAGAAATCTATCATTCTGGGAGACCTGAACTAACCATCAATTGACTGGAGTACCTATATCTCTTAATATAGGATATGCACAGAGGTTTTTAGATTTAATAACTAAAAACTCAGTGGACCAGATTTTTGCTAGAAGCAAGAGCTCAAAATATTCCTTTCACATATTAAAATGTACTGATACTTATAAATGTAGAGTTGGCATGTCATCTCCACTAGTAACACCCTGTCTAATTATGTCAGATTGTAAGCTAGTAACTGTTTCTCTCAAACTATCTAAACCTACTAAAACTAATATATCATTCAAATATTTCAAGCACACAGATCTCTTCAAATTCTAAAATGAATTTTTGAAATTCACTTATTACAGCATCACCCCAGACATCACCTCAGCAGATAGATTTGCAAAGGAGTTTTACAACAATATAAATAAATGTATAGAATTGTATTGTATTGGCAGTCCCATCTAGATCCAATGGGAAATTTAAAGAAAAGCACCTTGATGGTGCATAAGCCATTTAAACTTAGCCTGGCTTAAGGTACTTTCCTGGAAGTTTGGATTACACCACTGGTAATGCCACTCCATAAAGAGGGCCCTGTTACTGACCTATCAGCCTTATGAGTTGCATTTGTAAGGCCATGGACCATGTTATAGTAAACTTAATTAACATAGACTTTAAACATCTTATAAGGCTAGATCCACAGCAATTTGGTTTTGTAAAGGGTAGATCCTGTCTAATGTACTTGGACAGCTTCTGTGAAAAGGTAGTGCAAGCTGCTGACAGCAGACATTCGTACATACAACCTACCTTGAGTTGGCCAAGGCATTTGACACCATCCTTCATATTAGCATAATTAATAAACAATGTATTACAAGCAGTTTCCTGTGTGGTAAGATGGAGAGCAAATTTGGCTAAAAGACAGAGCCTACATGATGCGGGTGGCAAGAATAATTTCAGAAAACATGAAGGTAACCAGTGCTGCCCCACAGAGCACAATGCCAGGGCCTCTTTTTTTTTGCATTTACTTTTTTGACCTACAGGCTGAAAAAACAAGCCCTATGGCTAACCAGGTTTGTGGATGACTGCAAACTGTGAGTCATTGTCAAATTGTCCTCTGACACAAAAACTCTCTAGAAGGAATTTAACACTTAATAACTGCCTGATGTATTAAAAATGAGCTTAAATTAATTGTAAACAATGCAACATTGTTGCATTTGCCAGATAAATCATTCCCCAAGCATATAGAAACCCTACTTTAAAATGAAAATGTAGTTTTAGACCTGGGTACCTCAGTTAATAATTCCCTCTTGTTTGATGACCAGGTAACAATGTCAGAAAATCTTTCTGCTTGCCACAGCTAATCGCTAAGGGAATATCATCCAGATCTAAAGATGTTATTGTCCCCTTGAATTTACTACTGATCATACAAGTTATGGAATACAATGCCCACTTTAGGATGTACCTCCTTAGTCAAATCAAACAGTTGGAAAGACCACTGAAGTTCCTAAGAAAGAGGTTCACAAGCTTAAAATCCCTAAGCTAGTAGAAAAGACTAGAAGCACTGTTCCCATTTTCTGTGTCTTATAAGCTGCTCAGAGGAGACCTATGCCTTGCCTTGCCTTTCAGGCAATCAGGGATCCAGTAGTCCAGGATCTCTTGTACCTTCACAAATCAAACAATTTCACAATTATCTGAACAAGGGATCTAAACCTGATATAGCAGAACAAAAAAAAACAAGGTGAAGTGACAGATAAATTACACAGTATCTCCCTCAGCTGTGGAAGAGGCCACCCCCAGCAAATAAAGCAGGATATTACATTGTCTTCCTTCAGATAAGAACAGTTAAACCAAAGTAGTTCAAGACAAACCACTGAAGAACAAAAACACGGAGATGACTCAAAGGAAAAAACAGCAACTCTCTTTATTAGTGCATTCATCCAATATAACCTTATTTTGGACGAGAGCACTAATAAAGAGAGTTGCTGGTTTTTCCTTTGAATCATCTCCATGTTTTTGTGCTTCAGATAAGAACAGGATAAATGAAGGAGTATTCATAAGTTTATCCCAAGTTTGACTGGCCAAGCCTTCATTGAGAGGGGAGGTACAGTGTAAGGTGGGAGCTGACAAGGTGTAATGGTCACATGAGGAAGTAGCATAGAGCAACCTGCAATTCCTTTGATCCTAGAAAGGTAAACGTTACTATAGACAATACTAAAGTCATCTGACATGTTTCTGATAATGTGTATAGCTTCAACCATGAGCAGGGGTGTTATAAATCTCACCCATTGCCCTTGACAGTTTGGATCTGATTATACACCCTCACATGTCTGAATAAACTATCAAAAATACTGCTCACTTTATAATGTGGAAATAAAATTTAGAACTGTTATTGGCATTTATGGGCTGAGTTTTTACTTGTACTACTAATATGCTTTCCAAACAGTTAAGCATTCCTTCTCATGCTATTTTTTTTCTCCCTTTCGGTGTTTTTGTGTTAATGCACTTTCTCTCTTTCTTCATGCTGTTATGACTATTTCATGTGAGTTCTGCTCTCTCTCTCAAGCTGTTCCATCTCATGGTGGCTTCAATGTCTATGTGGCTCTTCTTTGTCATTAGTCTCCTTAGTTCTACCTGCATCTTAAGATCACCCAGGATCACAATGAGTGCTTCTTTAGCTGCATGTTACACACCTACATCTACTGCTAGGCTATCCTCATCCACTGTGTGACATCCGTCTATATCCCACCAGATTGTCAACAATTAAATGACGCCCTTTACTCTCCTGGGTCACTCCAATATAAGACTGTCACTTAAACAGAAATAATATTTCATAATTTTCCCCGAAGAGCACAAAAGGAGCATGCTCTATTTTCCAGGTACTGGACTATATACCTCTGTCCACACAAATGTATTTTCATATTACACACTTTGGAACAAAGTGTCCCAGTTTAAGACCCATGATACACTCACACTCAAAGTAATTTTAAATCTCACACATCCAAACACTTCTGGGAAAGCCTGACACAGATTTCCAGCTGTATCTCTTCCCCAAAATAATACAGAAATGCTGCCATCAATCAGAGGGTCTTCATGCCCTTCTAAGGGGGTGTTCAGTTATGAAAATTAATTATCAATGTAAATGATAGCTATGACCAGAACAGTCAGACCTTTGAGATGACCTGGGGACTATCAAACAGGTAGAAGCACTCTCAAATCTCTAAAGAAAAGCACTGCTTTCCAGCCACAATGTAAAGTAATGAAAAACATTTAATAATAAGTAAAATAATTACATGATTGTAAATCAACAACTCTCAATAAATACAAGAATTCAGTCATAGAAATGTAAAATCAAAATGCAAGATGAGTCGATTATCTTATAAAAACTCTTTCTTAATAGCTAAGCTTTCCTGATCTAACTAAAGAATACTGTCCCTGATCTACTCTAAGATATAACAACATGGCCAAGACAAACTTACAACTTTTTTTTTTTTTTTTTTGTGAGTTCGCTTTTCTTGGTGTCCAGTGACTAGCCAGCAATTGACAAATTGCTCAGTACTTGACAAACTGCAGTCTCCACTGTCTAATTTCAAAGTATAACAGTCAGCTGTTTAAATAATCCCTTAGCAACCAGGAACATTCTAATGACAACCCTCACTGTTCAGCTGATTCTCCACAGTTTGTACTTTAGAAATCCCCTCTCAAACAATTGCAGTTAGAAATGTGTCAAAACAGTGACAGATTCTTTAAACATTCTGTTTAAACAGGGAAACACATGACATTTTAAAACTTATTTACATTTTCACAACTAGGCGTGCTGGTATACAATACAAGTTAATATGAGAATATGCACAAATCTCCTGCCAGACATGCTAACATAGATGACAGTGTTTTCAGTTTCTTTACACACTGGACTGAACTTCAAATGCACACAAGGTTACTATTAATTCTCCTTATTGAAATCAGAAAAGACAGCAGACTGAAACCATTTAAAAAAATCTAAGGCCAAAGTAATAGCTATGGCTTTGATGGTGCAGGAGTTTTCACCTGCTAATGTGCAACATGAAATTATAGACTTGATGAGGGTATTCCTTGGCATCAGATAAATATCTAGCAATCAACACCAGGATCTTCAAACTATTATCAGCAGATGACAAGAACATTAACATTATGTAGGTTGTTACAAAGTTGCAAGACATGAAAGTTAAGAAGCTGGAAATGCAGAATAATTATCTGCTGAGACTATATAAAACCTAAAGTTTGGCAATACTGAAAAATGCAGCCTATGACCTACCTTGTGAACCCTTTGGTATGTCCAAAGATTTAGGAGACAGGGACACCACAGAAGTTTTACAAAACTTGTAAAACTAGCTCCGTGCCCTGTTGCTTCAATATTTTGGTTTCTGCAAATAGATAGTGTACAACATACTGTTACACTAGTCTTGTATCACTGTGAAGAAACTCAAAACTAATCATTGTCAAACTTTTCTCTGTCTAACAGAATGAGAAAGTACTGAAAGCAGCTTGGTCGTGTGGTCTCACTTTGTACAATGGCTACTAGTTTAGCTTCCATAATGATTCTTTTAAACTGATCATGTAGCACAGAAAGCTACTGCATTCACTGATAGTTATTTTGAAGGAGTCTGTTAAATGCCATGTCCTGCATTCTACATCGCATATTATTCTATCTTGAACAGTTTAGTCATAATGAAAATCCAAGAATGTCAATGGGTAAAACAGTGGAGGGGGGATCTGAAGATTTGATATTAGTAATGGCCACAGCCTTAGGAATAGTAATGCATAAGTTGGCAGTAGGGGTTGTCCTGGTTCCTTTGTACTCAAAACATATTGAAAGCATTTTTTTCATTTGTTAGAACCTGATTCATTCTGCTTCGGTACAATGAAGCCTATATTATTTGCTCCAAAGTATGTTTTCCCATTATGCTGTTAATTTTAAAGGGGTCAAGGCTCTCCATGTCATTCATAGAAATGTTTCAAGTGTGTTTGGTAGTGATGCCATATTAATGCCTATTAGCTCTGGGCTATTTCCTAACTTGGTAATGTGTCTGTAACAAACATGTACTATTCTGGTATGAGGTAAGCTGCTGAGAGAAGTGTGGGGGCTTCACTTTTTGTACATACTGTACGAGTATCAACTGACAGTATTATGGATTTGACCTAAGATGCTCACCCTAATATTTTCTGTAGGTGCAGGTACTGACCAGCTACACATTAGTCCTTGATAGCTAGGTGCCATCCTCTATGTTACATACCTGGTGGTCAAGTGCCAGCTCATTGAAGCAAATTTTATCAAGCATGTGTATTGATCGAGATCACATGTTCATTATAAGTGTGTTCACAAGCATGGATGCTTGCTGGTAGGTCACTTCAGTTTTTATTGCTATGGTTTTCTTCTTATAGGACAAATTTCAGGAAAATGAGTACACTTCGTGGTGTCAGTGAATTTCAGTGTTTGAGTCTGTGCATGTGTGTGTGTGTGTGTGTGTGTGTGTGTGTGTGTGTGTGTGTGTGTGTGTGTGTGTGTGAATTAGTAATTGGATTTGTGATTGATGCAAATATAGTGTGAAATGGCTGTTTGTGCAACTCAGCATTTAGAGCAACTATTTCCCTGAGTCAAATGCGATGCTGAAGTTTATTATATTAATTTTGGTGTGGGTACAACGGATATGGGGTGGCTTAAATCCCATGTAAAAGCAAAAGCTTGTTTGTATGTGGTTGGGTTGTGTGTTTGTCCATTCATATGTGTGTGTGTGTGTGTGTGTGTGTGTGTGTGTGTGTGTGTGTGTGTGTGTGTGTGTGTGTGTGTGTGTGTGTGTGTGTGCGCACACGTGTAGGTGTGAACTTGTGCATGCGCACATATGTGTGTGTGAGTATGCATGCTCAAGTGCATGTGCATTTCTTTTCCACAGGTATGTGTGGTGCAATGAGCTGTCTACTTAATATGTATGCTTAATTGATATGTTTTTTCAAATGATTTTTAATTAGCCTGCTGTCACTATTAAAGATTATATCCTGATTGCTATAAGCTGCAATCTAAATGGGATAACATGTTGAAGCAAGACAGACTGCCATATCTTAATAACTATTCATATATTTCTTTACTTTTAATCACAAAACCACAGAAACGCAAGCAACCTCCACCCCCCAACACAACCCAAATGACACATGGCCCACAGACTCAGTGTGCCACTCAACCACAGCCCATAAGGCAAAACAATGTACCCAACACACTAGTCATAGGTGACTCTATAGTCAGGCACACTGATGTCCCACTCACCAGGCTAAACAAGGAGAAGGTTACTGTCAGCTACCTGTCGGGTACCAGGATCCGCTACATAACCCACACACTCAGGTCACTCCATAACAAGTACAAATATGACTCTCTCATTGTCCATGTTGGTGTGAATGACCTGAGACATACCTCCCTGGACTACATGAAAAGAGACATGGAAGAGCTCCCCGATCTTGTAGCCCAGGCAGGTATGACCCTAGCCCTGAGTAGTATCCTGTCATCGCCCAGAATGATACTGCAGTACAAAGACAAAATGATTGACTTCAACAATTGGCTAAGCTTTTGGTGTCTGCCTGGGACGACATGGTCGACAGACCATGATGCTTTGCCAGAGATGGTCTGCAACTGTCATGCCTGGGATTCCGGATACTGGCTAAGGCTCTTGCCGCCCCTATAGCGCCTTTTTTAGGCAAGGTTCAAATGACAAATTCACCACCATAACAGGAACAGGCAAGCAAAAACTGAGGGTAATGCTACTCAATGCTAGAAGTCTAAATCTCAAAATGCACTCCCTCGAGGCACTCCTTAAAATAGAGAACATTGATATCTGTGCAATGACTGAGACCTGGTTCAAGGATCCAGAGACAACCCCTGCATTACCAGGTTATAACTAATACCACACTTTTCGGCCACATAACCTGGACCGGAACACCAAAGGTGGAGGTGTGTCTATATTCACTAAGGATATCCAAACCTCCAGGCTAGTTGCTCAGCATAATGCATCCAAAGTTATCCAAGTGCAACTAACTCTGGGCAAAACTGCAATCCAAATTGTAGCTTGCTACAGATCCCCCACCATGCTCCTGGATTCCCACTCCTCTTTTCTTGATATACTGGAAAATATTAGGGTTCAACCAAACACCCTAATAATGGGCGATTTCAACTACCCACCATTAACTGGGAAAATTACTCATGTACCAACTCCTTTGCTCAACGCTTTCTGAAATTCATAAATTCCAATTCCCTGGATCAACTTATCCACACCCCCACCAGGGGCAACAATATCCTAGACCTAGTCATTACCAACATGAGTGACAGGTGTTCCACGCCTGAAGTAAACTCCTCGTTGACTCGATCCAGCCATAAGCTAATCACCATAGATATCCACATCCTGCCCCCACCCCACCCCATTAAGGAAACCATGGTAAAAAATGTCTCCAAAGAAAATCTCATGCTTCTTAAATCAGAAGTGGTGAACTTCATGACACCCATGCAGATGGACAATACAGCTACGACTGCTGAAGCCTACATGAATGCACTCTATAAGCACTTACATGAGTCCATGGATTGTGCTATCCCAAACAGAACCAAGATGCTATCCTCCAAAAAAAAGGAAGCCAATCTGGTGGTCCCCTGCCATAAACAAACTCTACAACAGAAGGTAGAAACTGTTGCAAAAGAGAGCAAAATCCCATGAATGGTGGGGCTCCCTGGTCAGCCTTAGTAAGAAGCTGGGATCCCTTATAAGATCCTCCAAAGTTAGCTATGAAAACAAAATTGCCACTGATTCTAGGGACAACCACAAAGCATTCTATAACTATATATATATATATATATACAGGAAGAATGCAGAGTCCCTGTAATCGCAACTGCACAGATAAAAGTTGCACTCTCTAAAGTCAAAAACACAGCATCCATGGGACCGAACAACATCCCAGGCTGCTTCTTACACAAACTTCAAAATGAACTGGCTCCCCACCTAAGCACCATGTTCAACCATAGCCTCATGTCAGGCTTTGTGCCCACTGAATGGTGCACAGCAACAGTTATCCCACTCCACAAAGGGGGAGCCACCACTGATCACAGGAACTATCTCCCCATTAGCCTGATGAGCCTGGTCTGTAAAGCCATGGAACGTATCATCATGGAACTCATAAACAAAGACATTGGTAACCTCCAAACTCTGGACCCCACCCAGTTCAGGTTTGTGAAAGGCAGATCATGCCTCCTGAAACTGATCGACTTCTTTAAGGCAGTCACCAAAGCTGTAGACGAGGGTAAGGTAGTTCACACAGACTATCTTGACCTTGTCAAGGCTTTCAACACCATCCCCCATTCTGGAATTATAGCTAAACTCACTAAACTAGGTATAAATCCCTATGTCACAAGATGGGTTGCCAACTGGCTCACTGACAGAACCCACACTGTAAAAGTTGCAGACTCCAAATCTGACTTCAAACCAGTGACAAGTGGAGTACCACAGGGTTCAGTAATGGGACCTTTCCTGTTTGATATCTAGTTCTCTGAAGTACAGGCTAACATGGAAGGCATTTGGCTGATGAAGTTCACCAATGACTG
Source organism: Protopterus annectens (assembly GCF_019279795.1). NCBI lineage: Eukaryota > Metazoa > Chordata > Ceratodontiformes > Protopteridae > Protopterus > Protopterus annectens. The sequence continues at coordinate 825,393,902 of NC_056735.1, read as the reverse complement.
CAAACTAGGAGCCATAGTTGAGTCCCCAAATGATGTGGACATCCTACAGAAGGGCCTCACTGAGACAGATACCTGGTGTCAGAGCCATGGCCTCAAGCTCAATGTCAAAAAGTGCATTGTCATCCCCTTTGGTAAAAACTCTTTACCCATGAACTACCACATAGGTGGCAGTCTACTTAACGCCAAATGTGTATTAAGAGACCTTGGGACTCAGGTGGACAGTAGTCTCTCCTTTGATAATCACATTGCCACAGTAATCAGGAAATCCTTCTACATGGCACACCTCATCACAAAAGGGTTCTCATCCAGGAAAAAAGAGGTCATTGTTCCTCTCTACTCGACACTCATTAGATCCATTATAGAGTACAATGTCCCTTTTGGAATGTACCTCACAAGACATCTGAAGCAGCTGGAAAGGCCGCAGAATTACCTCACAAAGAGGATTACTGGCCTCAAACAGATGCCCTACACTGACCATCTAAAAAAACTCCAGCTTTACTCTGTAGCATATCGCCTACTCCAAGGTGATCTCTGCCTAACATATAAAGCTATGTTAAACCCAGAGATGTTGGACATGCTACACCTAAAGAAATCCCAATCCCTCTGAGCTACACACTCTAGGGACCTAAACCTTGTCACTACAATAAACAGGACATGCTGGAGGGATAGATTCCTGTCCCAGAGATTTCCCATACTCTGGAACAAGCTACCCATCTATGACAAGCAAAGTTCCTCATTAGCACTCTTCAAGAAAAATCTTGATGAGTGGATGGGAAATAGGAAATACACCCCAGGGATCACTTCTGTGGCACTGCTCGACAGGGGCACAGGAACATAACTTTCTTGGGTGGCGTAAGTCAGGGAACCTTGTTGGCTAGGCTTACTTAGGCCCTTGGGCCAATAGCCTAGTACCTACCTATGAACCTATAAAGCATAGTGAAACAGTATGGTACTGTTTTCTCTTTGTGTATTTCTTAAATGATTGAATTTCAGTGGAATAAAAGAAGTGTAAGAAGCTGGAATAAAAGAAGTGTAAGAAGCTGGAACTATCTTCTAATTAGGTCTGTGAGGTACTGTTAGTACAGATGGACTCCACAGCATAGTGTATGGCCATTGAGTACTTAAAGGTGTAATGGAACTCCATATTATGGGAGTCCTTAGACCTTCCTGAACATAGCGATTTTGTCTGGATTGTGCTTATTTCAGATAATAATCGTTTAGTATGGATTTGTATTATTCTCACAGAAGTTGGTTTGTTGTTCCTCCTTTCTAATACCGGCAAGCTAAGGTTCAGTGGAAAAATATGACAAACAGTGTCAAGCTGTCACATAATTAGCCCATTCCCCACCTCCTCTGCAAGGAATAGGGAACTAACATGTGAACTGGCATTCAACACCATTCAACAGGAATGGGGTCCCACTCATCTTGGAAAAATGCTGCCATCTACTTGATTATTAAATCTGGTAAACCTCTCCTTACAGTGTCATCATTCAGGTCTACCACCCTACCTAACACAGAGTATAAGATTCTGATGTGTCTAAAACAGATTAATACACAATTATCACTACAGATTTTCATGTGATCAACAAACAATTGATTGATTGATTGATTGATTGATTGATTGATTGATTTGATTGATTGTCTTTGTATGCCTGGAATGTCTTACTTGGTGTAAAAAGACTTTCAGTGGAGGTCCAGGGAGAAAAGCTTCACATAGAAGTTTTAGATAATAGAGATTGCAAAGAAATTTCAGAAACAGTACATACCAAATTATTAGTAAAAATTAAAGAAAAAAGCAGGACTTATTGGAATTATATTTTGATAACAGATAATGTTTGCCACACCTACAAGTCATCGCTGAGTCAGCCATCATGAGTCTTTAGTGTGACGATGTTTCATCATGGTGAGTTTCATCACTATATAATATGCTGTACCAGCTGTTGATACATTTTTTTCCCTTTTCTTCACTGTTGTGCAGCTGTGGAGTTGATAAATATAGTTTTGGGTGGAATGTGGGGCTTGTCCTCTAGCAAAAAAAAAGATTTTGTGTTTTTTTTTTATCATTTTTCAGCTCACTGTTTTTTTTTTGGTGTATAATTTGCGATGAACAGTGAGCTGAAAGATGGTGCTTTGCCTTTGTGTAGATAAACCATAATATTTCTTGCATTATAAAAAAGAGTAAAAACAAAGTGAAGTGTAAGACAGTGCTGAAACATAAAAAGAGTAAGAAATGATGAGAGGAGTCGGGAAAGGAAGTATGAATTTCTAGTTATCAGATTTGAAGAGTGCCAATTCACTGAGTGGTATGTAAGAAGCAGTTTGGAGGAAAAAACAAAATTATGGTGATGGATAGATAAGGAGCTAAGGTGAAAAAGTTAGAGCAGAGCAGAACAGAAGAGTTTGCAGTATATACTATTTACTACTGTTACTATTTAGGGTTGTTACTGTTAGTCAGACGAAATGCTGAGTGTGTGATGATTACATTTATGATTATTTTGCCATACACACTTTATGTGTTATCTGGAAGAGGAGCACTGTCATAGCCATTTGCTAGTCAGGTAAGAGTTTAGCTTTGTTTTTCAAGAGACACTGGAGCATTCTTGTGGTTTAATTTTTCCAAGTCTTTTGGGTTTCTAACACCCTGACAGGAATGGACCCCATTCCTAAGTCAAAGTATGAGTAAATTTCATGAAATTAGTATTGTTTCGATTTTGATGTTAGTCAAAAGGTATCTCGCAACACTCACAACATGCACAGAATTAAATTCTTTGAGTTATATCATCTAAACATGACTGTAAAGTCTTTTTCTGAGACACATAGCTCCTACTACTACTGGAACTGTCTGGGTATCCTTCTTCCACATTGCCATCCTTTCTACCGGCAAATCCTGGTGTTTTATAGCTTTGCGTCTCTATAAGACACTGCAATCACTGGATGTAGCAATTTAGCAATTTCAATGATCAGTGCTATTTTTGCCTTCTTTTCATGGACTACTATATTTGGTTTTTCTCACATCTATTGTTTTTTTAACTGTTTGTGATGGGTGATCCCATGTGATATATACTTCAATATTTTCTATAATGCTTTGTGGATCATGTTTCCAATGCTTCTCAACTACTTCAATTTTGTAATGTTTGCACAATCCCTAGTGCAACAGTCTTGCCACATTATTATGCCTTTCAGTATACAGGCCCTCTGCCATTAGTGTACACACCCAGCAGCAAGATATGTGACTGTTTCCAAATCTGTTTTACAAAACCTGCATTTCTCTGTTTCTCTGACATGTTCAATGGACTTTATTAACCATCATGTATGTAGTCCACTATCCTGGGCTGCCAATATTAACCTTTCATGCTTTGGTTGAAATTCACCTCTCCTTAATTATTCCTGCGTCAAACCCTGATCAACATAAGGTTGTTCCAGCAGTTTTCCGTACTTGCAACTATACTTATGTTTTTTTTCACATTTCTTGCCTTTTATCTGAACCTTCAGCTTATATTCTTTCTTTCTTTTGTTTTTAGGCACATTCAGTTGCTGCCTGATTTTTATCTAGTTCTGGTTTGATTTCCATTCCAGCTTGACACCGATATGCTTCTGCTAAACTAAGTTGGGAAGTCGTCTCAGACCTGTTCTCCTCAAGTTTTAATAAAACTTTCACTATGTTTGGATCTTGTGAAGATAGCAGATACTTATGCAGTCCTATGATTGTAGACTTATACATGTAATCTTTTTCGAGGAGGCCCATACATTCTTCAGAATGGGGAATATATAATCTTGGTATACACTGATTTTTATAAATCATTTCATAAGTGTGAAGCATTTTTTTTGTTTTCCTGTCAAACTGATCCAATATCTTCTGGGACCAATCACCCCAAAACTGTAAGTTAGAACAGAAAGAGCAAATTGGTTTATAACTTGGACTTTGTTCCTAAATGTCAGGGTTGTTTTCAGTATTCATTTTAATCTTTTAAAATATTCTTTACTAAATTTTATCCACATTTGTTCATGTTTTATTGCCAATCCTTCATCAATTCTCAAAAGTTATACACTCCCTCCTGCTTAAGTTCCTTTAGATCACATTCCTGTCCCAGACTAATATTTTCTTGGTGCTGCAGCTTTCCTGCTTTAAAGGTTGAACTTACTCATTTATGAAGACAAAATGACATTCTTACAACATCTGAGAAAGTTTTTACAACTTGCAGTAGTCCTTTCCATTCCTCATTTGATGAACTATATGGTTTTAAATCATCCACAAAAGGAAGATGAGCTGTCTTTACACGTTGTTGTTTTCTGGAAGCCAAATTGTAACCATGCCCTAATCTGTTAAGTAGACAGCCTAATGGCTTAAGGACAAGACAAAAGAGCAATGGTGATGGAGTCACCCTGGAATATCCCCCTCTGAATTTTTATCCCTAGGATAACAATTTGTCCTTGATCACAGCTTAGCTGCAAAGTAGTTTGCCACTGTTTCATGGACACAATTAGTGTAGGGTGTACCTTGTACATCTGTACCTTACATCTGTAAGCATTCCTTTATCCATGAATGTGAGATGCTGTCAAATGCTTTTTTGTAGTCAATCCATGCCATACTTAGATTCTTCTCTTTTTTTACAATTTTCCATTATGACTTTATTTAACAACAAATTATCCTTTGTTCCATATGACTTTCTTTTGTTACCCTTTTTTTCTGTTGCCATGATTGAGTTTTCTTCAAAATGACTATAAACTCTGTCTGCATCAATTCCACTGTATAGTTTATACATCTCCAGAAGGTAAGTTGTTGGTTATAGTTTTGAGAATATCATTCAGGTTTCATGCTTAAGGAATAGTATCATTTTTCTTGTTGTTAACCAGGTTGGTGTCTGTTCAGAGCACACACATAAATAGTTCTTAGTCAGGACTAAATCTTTGTGTAAAGATGTTAATACTTTTAGCCAGATGTTAGGTGCTGCATCTGGGCCTGAGGTTTTCCACTTAGGGGCTTTTCTTAATTTTGTTTCAATTTCTCTGGCCATTACATCATCCCATTTCATATTCTGCACATTTGAACTTTTTCCTCTATCCATTCAGCATCTGTGTTATGTTCTAAAGGATCTTCTTTGCTTTGTTTCCCAGTTTTCTATAAAACATTTTTGGGCCATCAGTGAATTGCTTATTGTTTACATTTCCTTTATATATATCTGCATATCTTCCAAGTTCTTCTGCCTGTGCTGCTATCTTAATTCACTATTTGCAATAGTGTGTAATAGATCCTGGACTATTCTTGTATTGTGCGTTGCTTTTTTCACATCTATCTTTCTACGTATTTTTGTTGATCTGTTCTCTCATCTATACTCTTATAACAGTGATACTTCTTGTCTTAATTGCCTTCTAGTTTTCTCCATTCAATACTTCCACGATGACATTTGATTTCTCCCCTTTCTTTCCCTTACTGTCCTGTGTTTGTGTGATAAGACTTTAGCTGTTATTAATTTAGCTGCACAGTAATATATCCTATTTACTTCTGTTATATCACATGAATTTCTGTAAAACGTCTTGATTACTGTGTTCATTTGTTTTATCAGACTTCTAACATTTAATGTCTTACTGACTTTCTGAACTCTGTTTTTTTTTTTTCATTGATCTTAGTATGTCTATCCATCTCTACTAAATCAATCAATTCTTCCCTTAGATAAATTTCGTCTAAACTAAGGGCACATTCTTTGTTCTACATTTCCTGCAGGCATTCAACAGAAAGTTCTGTTGCTGTTTAATATGGTGGCTCACTGGCCTATCACTCCGGAACATTGACTGCATCAGAGGCATCATTATTTCCTGTTCCTTCCATCGCTGTGCAACTCCAACTGAACTTTTGTACTGGTTTCCTACTGAAGGCTGCAAAGTACTTTCATATGACAACTGATCAGATGCTTCCTGCTCCACTGGTTTCTTCTTAATTTGGGACTCATTATTCTACCATGTTGCGATGTTACTAGAGTTATATTTTCTACACTAAATTCTTCATTTCACAGTTTAATCCATAACTTCAGTTTCTATTCCTTAACTTCTTCATTACTAATCTTCTTTTTTACTTTCCCCCTTTGTTTTCTTATTTTTTGCATTGTAAAAGTTTGCTTATCCAGATGCCTTTGCCTGTATTTCTCTTCAAATATGTTTGGTGCTGCTTTTTTGTTTTGGTTAGTTTGGCTTTCTCCTTTGCCTAAATACTGCACCATATCAAGCCTCTTTTTTTTTCTCATGTCCATGTTTCTTTTTTATACCTTTCAAAAATCTCTAGATTTTGTTCTTTATATTTTTGCACTTCCTCAGTTGCTCCTTTTTCCAAATGGACTATGTTTTCTTGGCTTATATAATGTTTTTCATGACTCTGTTGTATTAATAAACATAAATTCGCATTTAAAGCTTCTGGCAGTATTTCTTGTGCAAGTACTTTTCTTTCCTTTAATTTATCCCTTAATCTTTTAGTATATTTTTCTATCTGGAAATTCTAGGCTTCTTGCATAATAGTAACAATACATAATTTCTCTTCTTATCCTCAATAGTCCACTGTATCATTTTATGGCTCTTTTTTGGCCTGTCAGTTGTTGTGCTTTTTGTGGATTACTACTTCCTTCTACAACTGGGGGTAGTGGGGGTCATCTGTGTTCCTGCCATAGGGAGAGAAGTGTGTCATTCCAGATTTTAGCAAAGAAGGATGTGAAGAGAGAGAGTCACCAGCTGAACAGTCATATTTGGTGACGTAGAAGAAGCTTGCCAGTAGGTCAGAGAGAGTGGAGTGTATAGCTGAATGAGACTGACAAAGGACTAACAGTTGTCTGGTTTATAGATGAGGTCATAAGTTATAGGGAATTGGGAGTATGTAAAATGGCAGGGTAGTTCTAGCCAGAGCAGTTGATTTTGAACTGTGCAATGATGAGTCTTATAGGGGTGGTTAGGGGCACATTTAGCAATCTTTTTGTAGTACTGGTCCAACTTGTTTAGCAGGGTGTTTTGTACATTAGTAAAGACTGGTGTGGCGTAAAGGAGTGTGGGCAACAGGAAAGAAACAGTAATATGTTTGCTTGAAGAATTTGACAGGAAAGGTTTAACTCTGTAGATGGAGTCTAATGTTTGTTAAGCTTTTTTTGACTGAGTGTTGGATATGGTAGTTGAATTTCAGATTTTCATCTATGTCTACACCTACCAATTTGGTGTGATGAACAAGTTTGATTTTTGTGTTGCTTCTAGAGGTAATAGAGAAATTATTTTTCTGTATGTTTTGTGGTTTGGTAGTGAAAAGAATAAGTTTAGATTTTTTTGAGGTTGAAAAATAATTGTGATTTAGTAAGCCAGCTTTCTACTGAAATGAGAGACTCTTGTGTTACTTGTAGATTATCTAGGCTTTTCACTGAGGAGATGAGTGGAGTCATCCATGTATTATACTATTGAGGCATTCTTGATTGTTGTAAAGGGACCATTGATGAAGATGTTGAAAAGTAAGGATGTGAGACTGGAACATTTGGGGACTCCATCGATTATGGAAAGAAAGGTAGAGAGATCATTTGCCACCTAACTGTTTAAGAGCTATTAGAGACATAACTATGGAAACAGTTAAGTGCATGGTTGTTGAGTCCTAGATGCAAGCATTTTTGAATAACAAATGGGTTTGGTGATCGTGTCAAAGACCTTATAGAGGTCGTTTCATGTAGAATATCTGAGTTTATATTAATTTTATAGGATTTTAGATAGTGAGGTAATATAGCAATAAGTCTGTAGCTGGTGATGTTGGAAGAGTTACCATCTTTGTGGTGGGTATTATATAGTATTACTTTCAAAGTAAGTTCACATGGGATTCCTTGATAGACCAGTTTATTAAGATGGATACTTGAAAGGTTATTGCTTTGGCAGATATTTTAATATATTCAGCTGGTACATTAGCTGGTGCTAGAGAACTGCTGAAATAGAACTGGTTGGAAGGAGAAAATGTGATGGAGGTTGACAGACAAAGTTGGGTTTATGGAGCTGGAGAGCATGAGTTGCAGAGTAAGGTTGAGAATGTGTTCATGACATGAGAGTTAAACAAACTGTCAATATTTTTTGGATAATTAGCATTGTTTGTTGTGGTCATACATTGTGTAGAGTGCCCAGGGTTTAGTATCATATTTACAGAGGACCAGAATGTTTTTGAGTTGGTATCATCAGATGTTTGGAAATTTAAGTAGCAATTTTTTTATCAAATCTTACACATTACTTGGTATGGTTTCTGAGCTGTCTATAAGTCTGAGTTATTTTCAACTTTGTTTCAGGGCTAGGCATTCTAGGCTTTGTCTTTCTGCTTCACTTTTTAATTATTATTTTTGGATAACCAGGTCACAAGGTTAGCTTTCATACTTTTGTTTCTTAGAGGAGTAAATTCTTTTAAAGTACTTAAGATGGTATTATTGAACTCAGATATGACATCATCTAAAGAAAAAAAATTGAGGGTATTCCAATGTACTGGGTTTATTTTAAAGACTAAGATGTCTTTGTGAAGTGGGATAGATTGCAGACTGGTTTTGTGCATTGTTGTCTGTGTAAAGTAGCTTACTGTCTGGTAATAATTATAATTAGGTGGTTACTTAGTGAGCCTGCCAGAATTCCAGAGGCTGTGAATTTACTGAGTGCAGACATTACAATTCTGTTGTGAAATGTCCCTTTATTGCTATTTTTATTTAAATGGGTGAGCTTAGTCATTAGTTGAGAGAGAACATATAGGTTTATAGAATCAGCAGGGCTGCTTGAAGAGACTGAGACTCAATTGATGTTAATGCCTTTGCTAATTATTTTTTTCGTTTTGGAGGTTTGATGAGGCCCAGTTGAAAAATTCTGCTACATTAAATTTTTACCTGTGGGAATATAAATGCCTAGTATATTTAAGGACTGGTGTGGGTTTAGTTGGAGGGAAGTGTTGAGGATTTCAACATTACTGAATTGTGGCACAGACAAAGACTGTGTTAGCTGGAGATTATTTTTATAAACAATAGCGGCGCCTCCTGATCTTTTATGTTTTCTGCCTGCTCTAACTACATTATGACAGGTGGTAAGATTTTATCTTTTATTTCTGGTTTTAGCCAGGTTTCTGTGAGTATGACTGTATCTCTGGGGAAAATAATGTTAGCCATGTGTGGAATTCAGTTATTTTATTACAGATACTTCTGATGTTAATGTGAGAGATGTTTAGAGACTAGCATATTTGAGGAGGGGCACTTCTTGTATTAGCCTGAAGGGGAAGCAGTTGTTTGCTTTGAGAGTAAGAGGTCTGTGGGTCCAGCTATAGGGTTTATATAGCTCTGCTTATCTGTAGATGACGTGGAATGTGGTGGTGGTGGGTGAGCAATTTTATCTTGGTTTTATTTTTTGGCCTCATTTCAGCTAATTTTGCTTATGAAGGTACAGACTGTATTTGCAGACATGGATATAAGTAGTGGAGAAAAGACTAGGTGCTATTATGAATGTATCATTTGAGAAAGGAAGCTGAGTTGAGTTTGACAAGAGTGTTTACATTGGTTGTATGTCAGTGGGTAAGTGATGTGTGGACATGGGGATGAAAGGAAATTAAGTGGGCAAGGAGTAGAAGTGGAAGTAAAATTGCGATTGGAGAATATAACATGGTCTGAGGGAGTTATTTTATATACATATATATATATATATATATATATATATATATATATATATATACACACACATATATATATATATATATATATATATATATATATATATATATACACACACACACACACACACACACACACGAGTTTTCAGAAACTCAAAATTCATACGGGAAGAGACCTTATGATCCAGTTTCCAAAAACTTGAACACCAAAAAAAAAAAAAACACTATCTACTTTTTTACTTTTATGCGAGGGTCAAGATCCCCTGCAAACCCCACACCCCCTGCAAATTATATATACCTACTCTGAGATTGCACTACAGTGAAGAAAAGTGGAAATTTCCCATTTCTTGCTGTACCCCGATCTCCATGCGAAAGCTTTGAGTTTTCAAAAACTCAATCATATGATCTCGACCATATGAATTTTGAGTTTCTGAAAACTCATTCATGGATAAAATAAAGTGGTAGAGATAGGTGACAGTAATGCTTAGAGGTAGGGGAAAAGATATATGTGTAAATGTTCATCATAGGCTCATAGGTGTGTTCTAAGTTAACGATTGCTAGGGACTTTTTTTAGCCTAGCCATGCATCCCCAGTCTCTGACAAGTTCTTGTACCATTGATAAATGAAACAGGCATTTTGGACATGAACCATTTACAGGTTGCGTATGTCCATTAGAGACATAGGTGCCAAACCAGGGATGAATTTCCTGTTCTCCATCCATTTGTCCAAGTTACACTTGACTTGGATTAGGTATGAACTCTGCTTCACATGGATGGGGAGCCTCTTCTAGAGAAGGGGTAGTCTCTGGGATACATACATGTCTCTTCAGAAGGTCCTATTTATATCACAAGCAAGCTTTAAATCTTTAGAATGGGTAATTCTGGTGCTGTTTGTTTTACTGATATGCTGGAGGTCCAGCATAGTGGGGTCTGATAATGTTAGTTGTGCCTGGTTAGGTACATACCAAAGGGAGTATTGTACTCAATGATAGGTTTGATAAATACTGAATGCTGAATACAGTGGAACAGTGACCTTCTTGGACCTAGATGCCATACCTTTGTTTATAAGATACACAGCACAGGATCATTCCCTCACTACTGTAGACGTGATGGTCAAAAGCTAGATTACTGACTATGTGTGTTCCCAAGTCCCTGACTACTGGTCCGCTTTTTGGAGTGTGCTGCCAATATGATAGCTAACAGGGATGGATAAATTCCCAAAGGATACTATTATGCATTTCTAGGCATTTAGTTTTAAACCAAAAGTTACTCGTCTGTCTGTCTGTATCGGCCCTTCTTGGAGAACATTAATGTTGGTGGGGGATTCTATGACTGTTCCTAATTTGCAATCATCTGCAAATTTGGTTAGCCAGAGGCTCTTGACATTGGCCTTGACTTCAGAGAAGTAAATGCCAAAAAAGAGCAGTCCCAGGATCAGTCCCTGAGTTATTCTGCTTTTGACTAGCCTCTTTGTAGAAGTGGATTCGCCAATTCTAACTTCTTGGATTTTGTCTGTGAGGAAGCTGGCTATCCACCAGGTGACATTGTGGAGTATTGTGTCAAATGCCTTGGACAGGTGAAGGTAGGCCATGTGAACTGTTTTGTCCATATCCATTGCTTTGGTGACCTTCTCAAAGAAGTCCATTAGGCTGAGTAGGCATGATCTGCCTTTGACAAAACCAAATTGGGTTGGGTCGAATGTGTCATTAATGATCATTTCCATGATAATTCTTTCCATGGTTTGTATATGAGATTAGCAAGACTCATGGGTTTGTAGTTTCCAGAACCTATAATGACCCTCCTTTGTGCAGAGGGATGACTGTTGCTGTTCTTCATTCAATAGACATGATGCCTATTTGGAGGCTATGGTTAATGTTTCATGCTATTTAAGAGGCATCCTGAGGCATCCTGGGATATTGTCTATCCCCACTGATGCAATATTCTTTACCTTAGAGACAGCATTAAGGACCTGTTCCCTAGAGACAGTAGGGCGAGTTATATTTGGTAGTATTTCCTGAGTGGAGGTTAAGGGTGAGAGAGGGGTAAAGTTAAAGGGAAAAAGGTGGTTATTCAGTAAAAAAAGGATAGGGGGTTAAGACAGAAGTGGCTTTGTAATTAGGAAAACTGGGATAGGAGAGTAATGGAAAGATTGGTAGGTATGTTTTAAAAGAAATCCTAATGTGGTATGAAGGAAATATGGGAGGCTGCTAAGAAAAAATGGTGGAGGAAATGTGTGGTAAAAGGAGGAGGAAAGACATGAGCAAGAGGGAAGACATGAGAGAGAGGGAAGAAAGTGGGTGGGAGGAACTAATGAAAGAAAGTTGTTAACATGAGAGAGAGGGAAGAACGTGGGTGGAAGGAAGTGATGTAAGAAAGATGTTAACATGAGAGAGAGGGAAGAAAGTAGGTGAGAGGAAGTGATGTAAGAAAGATGTTAACATGAGAGAGAGGGAAGAACGTGGGTGGAAGGAAGTGATGTAAGAAAGATGTTAACATGAGAGAGAGGGAAGAAAGTGGGTGAGAGGAAGTGATGTAAGAAAGATGTTAACATGAGAGAGAGGGAAGAACGTGGGTGGAAGGAAGTGATGTAAGAAAGATGTTAACATGAGAGAGAGGGAAGAACGTGGGTGAGAGGAAGTGATGTAAGAAAGATGTTAACATGAGAGAGAGGGAAGAACGTGGGTGAGAGGAAGTGATGTAAGAAAGATGTTAACATGAGAGAGAGGGAAGAAAGTAGGTGAGAGGAAGTGATGTAAGAAAGATGTTAACATGAGAGAGAGGGAAGAAAGTAGGTGAGAGGAAGTGATGTAAGAAAGATGTTAGCTACAGAAAATTGCATCTCTTGGCCTCCATGCTCTCTCCTCAACCTTAGTAATGAAAAAAAAAAAACCACTTGACAGCTTGTGACATGATTATCAAGAAGAAGTGTTACAACATTTTGGGTTTCTACCTCATTTAATTCAAGTGTTAATAATGGTCTATGAATATTCGACTGAAGGTTAAAATAGATTTTGTGATATTGGGTAGAGATGCCAAACAAGGATGCTGACACCCTCCCATCCTATTTGTTATATACAATAAGTCTTTGAAGCAGACCATAAAGCAGATTCTGGGGATCGAAGGTACTACTGGGAACCTTAGGGAGCGTATTAGATGAGCTGTTAATCTTTTTGAGCAATGCAGCTTACACTTTATTATATCCAATAAGGCCAATAAAGTTATATCTGCCTTTAGCTGGTTGTATACTCAGTGAAGATAAGGACTACTGACAGGGTACAAACCGATCTGTAGCATCAAAAATGTGTTGCATTTATCTGGAATTCAAAAGTTTCATTACTTTTCATTATTACTTGATATTTAGATGGCAGACTCTTGCATAAATGTTTGAGTACAATTTTAATAAGGCCTTACTTTGGTCTATTAAGTACATAGAGAAGTAGAAATTATTGTACCTCTCTTTAAAACAAAAACAAAAAAGTTCCAGGTCTGTACATGTCAATGATCCCTAAATTATTTCGTATGATCAGATGTATTAGGACCTATCTACCAGAGAGCAGACTGAAAAATGTAAACAGCTAACATTGTGTTTTGTATGGGGACCTATAAAGCCATGGACTAATGTCAAAGACCTTTTTCAGTTAAGTGATTGGGGGGATTGGGCTAACTGACCCAGAATGTTATACATGAGAGACACAACCAGATAACTGGGCCCTGTGGCAAAGGAAGGACTATAAGGTGAATTGACTGGCAACCAACTATACTGGCTGCTAGTAAATGAAGAGAAATATGTACTGAATCCCTCCCATATTATCCATTGGAGTATGCAGGGTTCAGTATTCAAATAGGATGCCCAGGATGGAAAGCAGATTTGATTTGCTGCTGCTGTCTGATAATATAACAGGAGTGGCTGATAGTGTTACATCCAGAACTAAAAGGCCTTCTGTCTCATTGTCAGGAGTTACATATTTAAATGGGTTTCCAGCTATTTAGGCAGGAGAAGAATTTTTTTTCAAGACCAACTTAAGAATTACAGCCCCCACCAACACCACCACTTTACTCAGGTATTCTATTCCTAGCGCTACTTAATACTTAACTCCATCCCTAGACATTATCATGTTAAACACCTTTTCTTAACAGTACCACTAAACAAGACACACACACACACAAACATATTTTGAACATTCTATTACCTAAGCATACCAGCACAGCTATCTCTTTCCTTAGTAATTAATCCAACCCTAACCAGCAAACATACATATATAGTTATAGATATAGATATGTAACACAGCACGCAGTGCTCATCTGCCTGTGTATTGAATGACCATAATAAAGACTTTTTGCACCAAACCAAACAGCATACAGAATCTTCATTTAACCTATTTTAACTGTGATGTTGTCTTAAAAAAACTGAATGCACAGACACAACAGATCTAACCAATGAATAAATGAGCATCAGTGGACTTCAGGATCAAAACCTGAGCAACAAGGACAACTTCAGCTCAGTTAGGCTTGGTTATATGGTCACTCATTTCTTTTAAGTATATATATATATATATATATATATATATATATATATATATATATATAGTATACAGATAGACAGGTAAATATCTATACATAGGTATATATAGATATAGATATACATATGTAAGTATATGGATAAATAGAAATTGGCATATATCTATATATATATATACTTTCTGGAGCATTTCTCCCCGGGCCTCCGCTAAAAACAGGATCTGTGGAACCTAGTCAGACTTTCCTGGTCAACAAATGTTAAATAAATAAATAATATATATATATATATATATATATATATATATATATATAAATATATATATGTAAGTGTGTGTGCATGTGTATATATATATATATATATATATATATATATATAGAAAGAGAGAGAGAGAGATGTCGATATATACATGTGCACAAGACTCAGAACACTCACGCAAATAGTACAGCATAAAGTCTAATTTAAAACAACACCAGACAAAATGGATGAAAAAGCAAAGAATAATTTCAGCTCAGAGCTCTAAGGAATTATCAAGTTAATATCTTTAAATCTTCATTTGTGAAACTGCTATTGTCAGACTTATCAGAGCACTCTGTAGCACCTAATTAGTTTTTTCTTTGTTGATCATTCTTCCATCTTACCCTGTCTCGATCAGTGCTGCTACACTGCCCTACAATACCCAGAGAACAAATTGTTAACAATATATAATATATATACAACTATGTTTCAGTTTGAAAGGTTGGTGTGATTCGAGCTTCTGTCATTCCTGATTCGAGCTTCTGTCATCCCTGAAATGTAATGATCTTTATAAGTTTTGTCTACAAGTAGAAAAATGCAAAACAACGTGGCTGTGGCACAGATCATTCCAGGTGGTTTGGAAGCAGTAAGCTGCTCACATCTGGTTTAGAGATCAACTTCAAAACATGGAAAACAAAACAGATAATCTGGATTTTGAAAGTGCCTTTATCATTGTCTCTTGATATAGTTCAATGATACCAAGCTTGACAGCTGATCTACCATGGTTAAATACCTTAGAATTTCTTATGTATGTCCAGCTATTTCTTGAATTTTTCAACCTGCCAGCTTGTAATGTTTACCTCATTCCTTTTCTCATACCCAGACGTCCTTACTGTTTACAGAAATAAGTCAAATTCCTTGGCTGGGCATGCTTCAGGATGGATGTGTCTGAGGCTCTAACTTATATGGAAGAATGCCTTTGCATTAGTTTAGTCTCTGTTATTATTATAATTCTTACTAAATGAATGGATAGGAAATAGTCACTTCTTAGGGTGTTTTACATTCAGTAATTCTTCAACACTACATTAGGATGGTGACCGAACTCCATAGCAGCAATGTTACCAGGTGAGCATTATACATCTGTTTTAACTTTTTATTTTGATCACTTTATACTGCTTCTCTTATAGCTGGGAATTTTCTTAAATGTTCCATTAAATCTGTTCTATGTTTGAAAACAAAAAAGTACCATTCACGTGGCTCGGATTTCTGACACTAAAATAAATATTTGTATACCCTTTGAAGTCAGAAATATGTCATGTGTTACTAAGTGTTTATTTTGAAAGGAAAAAGTGATGAGCAACACTTTTTCAGCTGAAAAAGAAGCTCTGCAAATTCTGAATGCATTTGGCTAAATGTGTACTATTTCCTCCTTGCACAAATATAAATGCTTAGTTATAAAATATATATATTTTCTCTAAAAGAAGGTGAATTGCCTAGAAAGAGTATATACGTGGCAAATGTATCTTCTTAAATACTCTCCATAACCCCATACCAAGCTCAGTAGAAAACTAGGTTCTACAACAAACAATCATTTTCCCAGTGTTCAAAGACAACTGTCTGTAAGCCAAGGATCTGGGCATCATGTAGCTCATGTAGGTTGTCTGTCACACTGCTATTCAAATACCAGCTGGGGAGCAAGTGAGAAGCAGCAAAAATATAGATTAAGCAGTAATCAGTAGGGGGCTTTAGGTAAAGAGAGCAGGAAGAGAGTTTTATGGTTAGGTTGCAGGAGGGGTACAGGAGGGGAGTTTTAGGGTTAGGGTGCAATCAGGAAATGTAAGTTTAAGAAGGGAGATTGGAGCTTTAGGGTAAGGGATGGGACTTTTCTTTTTTTGTTTAGAAACTGGGCATGAGTTGTAGGGTCAGAATTAGGGCTGTGGTAACTGCAAGAAAGTATGAGAGACCAAATGGGGCATTTTGGGTATTTCACAGGTTTCTGCCGCTACAATATCCAATACTTTTCTCTATATAATTGTTTTACATGTGGATGATCACATATGGATTTCCAATGCACTACAGGAGACAGTAAATATCATAAGTGTCTTTCATGACATTGCCTACCTACCTCCATGAGGTGCTGGATGCCTTAGGTTGCACACGTGTAGCAATGAAGACCCCATCTGCCCTATAGTCATCCCAGATATTTATTAACAAGAATGATTATCATTCTGTAAACTGTTAGATAGTGTATGATATACATGGGATCATAACCAACACGTCCACTCAGCAGCCAGACAGTTCACATGATACACACATGATATACATCACCAATTCCCAGATACTGAAATTCCACAGGGCCATAAAATCAGTAAGTGGACCATATAGCTGGTAAGTGGAGGTACTGTGACTAAAGTTAACGCATAAACCATACTGGGTGGCATAGTGGCAAAGTGGTTATCATTGTCACCTCACAGTAAGAGGTTCTCTGGTTTGATTCTCACCTGGGGTGCCTTCTGTGCAGAGTCTGCATGTACTCCCTACATTCCTGTGGGTTTCCTCTGGGTGCTACGGTTTCCTCCCACATTCTATAGACATGCATCTGGAGCATTTCTCCCTGGGCATCCACTGAAAATGGGCTTTGTCCCAGTTGGACTTTCTCGATAAACAAATCTTGAATAAAAATAAAATATAGCTACATATAGTGTATCCATATGTACAACCTCTCCCATTCATACTTTGTTGTAAGTGATAATGGATACCCACTGGAGCCACAGTGTATGCACATGTGCAACCTAAAAAGTGTGGCCAAACACCAGTATAGCACTGCACATGCACAAGCCCCTAACATTATAGTGCACGTGTTCAGTTTGCTGTTACAACTGCCACAAGATGTCTCTGATGTGATCCTGCTACATCCTGAAGTATGTTCACAGAATATTGCACCTCTCACCCCCTGAATTTTAAAGTTATAGCACTAGCTTTGAAAAGTCATAACAGGTGTCTAGAAATTAGAGCACTCACCTAAACACTAAGTTGAATCAAAGGATTAGTCCAGATAAAGTCACTTTAGCTAGCTGATCTAGGAGACTCTCTCTGTGATGCCCTCCCTGTGGGAGGAATAAAGACAACTTGTTAAAGTTTCAAGTAATTTATTCAGTTAAGTAGGTAGATGAATGAGTGGTTCCTATTCTAATACAGTCAACAGATCAGTTATTTAAAGGCAGTTACAGGCAATGGTGGCAGGGTCCAATAGCTGACTGGAGGAAAATCTGGGAAATGAAAAAACAAAGATCCAATCTCAAAGCTTAGAGGTTTTTCCCTTATTTAAATATTCTTTTGGACTCTGTTTCTTGTTAGCGTTGTCACCCTCTGGTTCACAGGTGGGGATACCAGACCTGACTCAAACTTTCTGGATTACTTCTGTTTTCTAACACTAAGTTAAGATAAAAAAGATTAGAACTGAAAACATGGCAGGACTCTGTACCACTGTGCCAAACAGCTTTACACAAGCTCCTTGCTGCAATGCTACAAGTAACGAACATCTTTCAGTGTTATCTTTTAGAACTATTAGCTTTACTGTGCTAAGCAGACCAATAGCAATGTGCAGCTTGGGCAGTGAACAAGCCACTAGCATAATGCAGCTAGAAAAACAGATCAGTAACACAGCTACCTTACGTCACATGAGGTACTGGTCAATTCAGTAGACCAACAGCAAACTGCAGCTAGAAAATTGAACTAATAGCATCGGCAGCTAGAAGTCCATTTGTGCTGGTCTGTTCTTCTAGTTGCACTGGGCTACTGGTTGACTGAACAGACAAATGCATAGTGTAGCTAGAAGCCCTGGGTGAGTGCACTGACTCTGATTTGACTCTCACTACACCTGAACCAAAGAAAGAACACAAATCTGAACAATCAAAGAGCAAACAAGATGAATAGATGACATAGCCTGAAATCAGAATGATCTACCAAATATGGATTAGTTGAAAAGAATACAGTGAGGAGGCAAGTTGAGTACCCCCAGGATACTGGTATGGTTGGATTGCACACACATACATGACCAGCAGGAAAGGGGCATCAATACCGTTAAATTAAAATAGTACTGGAAGAAAAACAATCTGCAGCTGCACAAACATCCCCCCAGATAACAACAGGTGCAAGTACATGGCAGAGAAGATGAAGAGGTGATGTCTTGTTCAGATGTATGGGCCCTGATGACCACATAGTGACAGTACATTGTCAGACAGAGAAAACATAATGCCTGCAGTGTAAATATCAGGCTGTACTGGTCAGTACATGGTCAAGCCATGCTGTGCATCAGACATACCCATTTGTACTACACAAAATGGAGGGTGTAGAGGCACACAATTGCCATCATGTGCACAGGTGGCTAGGGGCATAATGATACATATTAATCTGCACACACTTAGACAATAGCAACTGAAATGTATCCTGTGTCACAGACAATCTCCTCCTGATATGGAATGTGGGTCAGTCTATTTGACCATGGTTTGATGTGAAGGTAGTGGTCATGAGGTTATTGGTATTCTGAGTCATACACAGTCTCATCTTGTGTTGTGAAGTGCCACAATGTGGCCATGCTCTGCAGAGAGTATACAGACTTGTTGGACTAAGACTGATTTCCCTCTTGACAGGGATAGAATGTGATTCCAAGACTGTCATCTGGAGTTGGTCCACTTACAAGGTGCCCTGCTGATGGAGTGCGAGTGTCATGGCTTCTCACAATGAGTGGTAGCAAAGCATAGCACTTGTCCAGGATGCAGTTACAGACTGTGTACCCTACAATGACCCCTCAACATGGCCAACAATGCTACATAACCTCTCCTGATGTTGGACATCACTGACAGTGAATGCAATGTTGGCGACTCTGATATTCCTCCATATGGATGTAGTCATGGTAGCAATGTATGCCATTTTGGACTTCATCAAATCAGTCATTACTGTGTCTCCTGGATTTCTTGTCTTCAGGGATGCCATGCAACATAAGAGTGAGGGCCATGCTGAACTGGGATGCAGCAGACTGAAACTGAATGATAGTATGACACATCTGATTGATCCTTTACACTGCCTGTTTGTCAGAGGGCTGCCTGTGGACTGTAATGGCATCAAACACTGTTCTTAGGCTGTGAAATTGTGAGCAAACCTATTTCAAATACATTGTGCGCATATGCTGCTTCGGCCACCAAGGGATCATTGCTGGTGTGTAGAACCATGAGGGATCACTCCCCATTGGGAATGTTGAGCACTTATGCTTTAAAGATATATACTTCTGTGTGGCTGAGGCCACACTTTCAGCCTGCATGGATAATGCATCCAAACCCAGAGTCAATGGCATCCGATTGTGACTTATGATTTGGACCTTCATCATCATCATCATCACCAACCTCAGCACAGGTGACAATATCAGCCAGTCATTGTGCCCCATCCAATAGAATTACCACTGCAGCAATGCTATATCCTGTGACGACACAACAAAATACACACTGAAGTGGGCATGGGTAGCTCTGCCAAAACTTGGTTCTTGTGGCATGCATACAAAATGTATCCACGCAAGATGTTCCATATAAACCCAAACCACCTCTGCTGCCATCCTGATATGGTTGAATACCTGATGTGCCTAAACAATTCATATCCAACAGTTGTTGTAGTCAGCCTGTTGTGTTTATGTGCACTACAATTGCACAAAAGTCTGGTGTAAAATGTACCTTATTTTGTATTTGTTAAGTGGGGTAGAGAATTGATCTCCTTTTTCAGACTCAGCCAAGGAGTACTGTCTGGTTAATTGACTTGCTCAGAGTCACACACTTAGGCAAATAGAGGTGGAGGGAATCAAACCCTGGACCACTTTACCATATGAAGCAACTCTCTAACAGCTCCTTAATCCTCTGCACCAACTTTGAAGCATAATCCACACAGACATATGATGGCTTGTCCATCCTGATATGCCCAGTCCTCCAGGGATGATCCCAGAACTACTATCTCCCAGCAGGAAGACCAAAACTTTCTCTGGGTCTGTCAGCCTGCTGCCCCTCCCCCTATGGCTGATGTCTCATCCGGTGTAACATGATGCAGCATCTCAGTAAGGCATTTGTAACTCTGTTGTAAATGTAATTTATTTAAAGACTGACTATCTGCTACACTTGGTCATGTAAAGGCTGGTCAGCACTCCCTCTTCATATATCACTATTTTCATAGCCATCCCAACAATTGCCTTCCATGTATCCTACGTTCTTGTAGCCAAGCATCATTTATATCAGGGCTGAAATTATCCAGCCTCTGCTGTACATCACATCCTCCAGACATGCAGACATTTGTGAACAAACGACACAGATCAATAGACTGTATATTACTGGCACTGGTAGAATGGCAGTTACAGAGAAAGTGTGAACTTATACAGACCATACTAAATTCATAGGTATGGCTGTGAGATTCTGCTGTGCAATAGTTGCAGGGACAGATGTAGGCATGCG
Source organism: Protopterus annectens (assembly GCF_019279795.1). Lineage (NCBI taxonomy): Eukaryota > Metazoa > Chordata > Ceratodontiformes > Protopteridae > Protopterus > Protopterus annectens. The sequence goes on along the minus strand of NC_056735.1, from coordinate 825,373,028 downwards.
TACAGGAAGTTTATATGCCAACAGGTATGTACAGGGTGGCATATTCATCTCTGCTGTTACCTTGGTAACTGCCTCTGATATGGGTATAGTGCAGGATACTTGGGGAAACACAACTGTAGGCATATCACTGTTGACCTTAACACAACAGGTAAACACATACACTAGACAGACAATAAAAGTGCTGTAACAGTGACAGTTATTTACAGGGACAAGTTGCCCTGATATTTTGAATTACCTAGTTGCCAATATGTTCTGCAATTAAGTATACTTGCATGCACACATATTCCCCTTGCTAGCCTTTTGTAAAGTGAATTTTAGTGAAAGGTTGAACATCCTCAGGATGGTATAGAAATACAGCTTTCTACATACTTTTATAATTCTGTGTGTCTCTTTAGATTACCCATAAGTCCAATTAATGCTGCTTTCCTTCGTAATAATGTCAGCCTAACGTGCACTATAGCTTTTCAAATTTGTGTGACTTAGCCAAGAAAATGTTTGTGTGCCTCAAAGACTTTGCAAGTTTATACCCATTAACATGACGCATAGGCAAGCGAGGCTAAGAAGGCAATTACGTGAACAAATTTTTATATTTCGCTGTGGTCCACCTATGGTATAAGGCACAGCCTACTATCCATACATACCCCTGGCAGCTAATGGCCAAGAGACCCATGAAAGTATATGTGTCATGTTATATCTCAAAATGTCAAGATACAAACAGTCATGTTTTGGCTGTAATTCACAGGCCACAGTTTTGTTCCTTGTGAAAGTGACATCATTTTCAGAGGAAATTCAGAAGAAGTCAGCTTCTGCTAGTGCCCATCTGAGAACAACTGCATGACACACAGGTTGACTCACAGTACTGGGTGCTGGGCTGCAGCCCCTCCATTATTAAGAAAACAAAAAGTTTACCATTACTGATTCTGGAACTCTACTCATGCACATATGAGGAGTTCCAAGATGTTCCGAGGTTCCTTTAAGACAAAAAAATGCTTGGCACTATATCTACTTTAATCTGGGAATATGGCAATCACACCTTACCCCAGATCTTCCTTTCAGGCACAAATCTCGCACACAGTAAGCTCAGAGGCCAAATCATCAGTCGGATACTGCAGCAAACTAAGTCTACCACCTCAGATAGCACAAGGAGTCTCCATCTCATGGATACTGAGCCTGTAATGCAGGCATCCACTAAACCAAACATTCTGGTTATACATTACTCCATTGCAAGATATACAGATGTAGCTCTTACCAGGAAGGGCTAGGAAAGAGTGACAGTTGTTTCCTTGTCTAGTGCCAGGATCCAGCAGTTCACACACTCACTCAAAACCTTGAACAAGCAGCACCAGTATGAGTCTGTTATAGTTTATACAGGTGTCAATGACCTGAGATGTACCTCCCTGGTCTATATGAAGAGAGACATGATGGAGATCTCAAACTGCATGCCCCAGGCAGGTATGAGCCTAGCATTGAGCAACATTCTACCTTCTCCAAGGATGATGCCACAATACGAGTGACAAATAATTAACTTCAATAATTGGCAATGATTTTTGTGTCATTTGAATGTAGTCTATTATTTATCAGCATGGGACAATATTTATTTTTTTAATTTATTAATTAATATATTAATTTATTTATTTATTTCCATTTGTTGACCTGGATTGTCCAACTGGGCAAAACCCCTTTTTAGCAGAGGCTCAGGGAGAAAAGCTCCATCTTTACATATTAAAACATGAAACTTTAGACTAGCATGTAATTACAATTTTTAAATTACCCAAAACTGGTTTGAGAAATGCAAAAAGTTTCCAAAAATATCCATAGGCATGAAAAAGAAGAAACAAATGGCATACATGGGAAATAAACAAAAGTATGGGCAGAAATTCACATGTTGGATATAAACTAATAGAAAAGAGAATGTTTCTAAGAATATACAGTTAAAGTGATGAGAGGGTATGATTGACAGATCGTGCCGGGGGTGGCCTGTATGTGTCCCCTTCAGGGTTTTGATTACTGGGAAAGACATTGTCCACCCCTCAGTACCTCTTTTAAGGAATGCTAACCTTATAAACCTAACATTAATGAGCAAGCAAAGGCAAATATGAAGGTGTTACTGATCAATGCTAGGAGCCTAAACAAGAAACTCCACTACTTGCCATCCATCCTCATCATGGAAGATGTAGACGTGTGTAGTGAACGAGACATGTTTTATAACAACAGAGAGGACTCCAGCTGTTCAGGGCTGTAATGCCTTCCACATGGTTAGACCAGCTACTGTGCAGGAGGGAAAAAAGCTGGTGGTGTTTCAGTCTTCACCCAGAAGAGACTCTCATCAAGGCCAGTAAAGCAGCAAGATGCACTAGAGCTTCTTTATGTCCAAATGACCATGAGAAAGGTCCCATACCATATATTAGCCAGTTACAGAACTTCGTCTATGACTCAGGAAAGCTACAATGCCTATCTACAGAAAATGGAATCAGTATTAAACCCAATACCATTTTCCTAAGTGGTCTAAACTATTCAACTATAGACCGGAAACCTACACCACCACTAGTGCACAAGCAGAGAGATTCTTGGACTTTGTCAATACAAATACCCTGGAACAATTAGCTGGAGTACCATCAAGGAGGAGCAACATAGCAGATCATGCCCCTATTAATATGGGAACATCTTGCACCATCCCTTCTGTGTTTTTGTCACTTGTTATGTCTGACCTTATTAAGCAAACTGAAACCAGAGACCCCTTCCACTCAGGGTACTTTCACAAATTTCTCTAAACAAGCTATCTACTCCTAAGTGATACACTGGCAAGTTTCAATTCCTCACCAAACACAGTTAACTTCACTGCATATGTGGAAATATACACCATCCCATTACACCAGCATGTAAACAATTGCATAGATGGAGTTGTACCCTGTAGGAACAAGTGCAGGGTAAACCCTAGAAACAAACCCCGTTTGGTGGAGCTATAGTGTCAACAAGATCTACAGTAAAAGAAAGAAAATTTTCACCAAAAATAAGAAGAGTGATTCCCTGAATGATGGAAACCTCATCACTGAAATAAACTAACAATTAAGGCAGCAATAAAAATCTACCAAACCCAAGTTTGAGGCTAAAATAGCCACTCAAGCCAAAGACAATCACAAGGCTTTTTTATGTTTGTAATCTCAGATGTACAACACAGCAAACCACTGAGCTGATTTTGAATGATGTTACCAACACTGAGGTTGGAGATATAGCTAATCTGCTGACCAATAAATTCAGCTCAAACTTTAGCCATCTCTCCACTCCAGCTGTCTCACGTGATATACCTGAAACTGACTGTATTTCAGCCATCACACAAGACCAAGTCCTGAATGCACTATAAAAAGCTAACAATACTGCATTGATGGATCCTGATAGTATCCCTGGATGCATCCTAAAAGCATGAAGCACAATTTAGCCACCCTAATAACAACACCAATCAAGCTCTTCCTCCATACAAGTTTTGTACCAAGTGAACAGAGAACAGCTATAGTCACTCCCCTGCATAAGGAAGGGCAGTCTACAGACTCAGGAATTTACAGACCCTTAAACCTTACTAGTCTCCTTTGTGAAAACATGGAAAGACTTATCATGGAATGAATCAATAAGGACAGAGGAAACCTCAAAACACGGGACCTATCTCAATTTGGATACGTCAAGAGCAGGTCATGCTTACTCAGCCTGGTGGACTTCTCTAAAAAGATGACCAAAGCAATGGGTTAAAGTAAAACAGTACACACTGCACTCCTCACCCAAGCCAAGGCTTTTGACAGAATCCCTCCACACACACAGCATAGTCGAAAAGTGAAATAAACTGTGATTAAACCTTACATTATCTGCTGAATTGCCAAAACAGCTCACAGATAGGATGCACGTGATCAAAATAAAAGAAACTACCTCTGCAAAGCAACCAGTCACCAGTGGAATCCCCCAATGTTTAGTGCTAGGACATCTCCTGTTTGGCCTCTAAGGGCTTTGGCTAACTAATTTTGCAAATGACTGCAAGCTAGGAGTAGCTATTTTATCCCCAAACATACCTCTCAACTGTACAGCTTTTTGCAGATTTTTGTTATTACAATGTCCAGATTTTTGCCTAATATTTTTGGTTTGTTTTTCATAAAAATTTGTTTTTTTCTGACAAATTAGTGGCAAATCCTTAAAGACTGAAGTTAGAAAATAATGACATATATTTGATTTTCAGACTTCATATCCTTCTGAAAATTCATACTAATGCAAAACCTGTTAGTTTATCACTTATCTAAGCTTGTAAGAGCAATATTTAAAAACTGTCCCTATTTTTTGGGCATTTATCCCACTTTTATTTATGACTTTGTCCAGATTTCTTGCTCTAAGAGGTTAAGAAGTATGTCCCCAAATGACTTGGACATTCTGCAGGATAGGTGGCCCAAACAAATAACCAGTAGCAGAATCATGGAATAAAATTAAATGCAAAAAATCACCACAACATGTAGGAAAAATGGTGCTTCAAATAAAAACAAATAACCAGAAATTAAGCCAAAAGAAGCACCAAAGAGGTCTAAACTATAAAAAATATAACCATGACTCTCTAGTGGAACAGGAGAGCTGCCTGTTCCACTAGAGAGTCATGGTTACGTTTGCTATAGTTTAGACCTATTTGGAGCTTCTTTTGGGTTCATAAATGCAAAAAATGCATTATCATATCCTTTGGGAAGTCAACTACTATGAGGGAACTACCACATTGACAATACACCCCTGAGAGTTTACTCAATTGTTTGGGATTTGGGAACTTATGTGAACAGTGACCAACATTTGTCCATTATCAGAAAAAAGTCATTTGATACTGTAAATCTTATAAACAAAGGGATTGCAATTTGATTTATAAATGTCATTTCCCCCTTTAACTCAGTCATTGTTAGGCCAATCATCGATTATAATGCCTCTTTATCATGTATCTGTTCAGAAACATGCAACAATTGCAGTGCCATCAGTGATACCTAACTAAAAAGATAAAAGGCCTAAACAATGTGTCCTTCATTGGCTGCCTTAAAGCCTTGTCACTGTACTCAGAATCCTAGAGACTGTTAATAAATGATCTGCGACTGGCATACAAGACATCCTCTGACCAAATACTAATGGACTTACTGCACATCAGAAAGTCAAATGTAATTAGAAATACTCAATCCAGGGATCTAAACTTCTTCTGCAACTTAAACAAAATGGTTTGAAGGGAGAAGTACATCTCACAGAGGATACCACTGTTCTGGAACAGGCTCCTCAAATGTAAAACAAAGTTCATCCCTGTCCATAGTCAAGCGTAACTTAGATCTATGCATAGACTGCCTCCATACTACTTATGGGTAGAGGCAGTTCGTAAATACTCTGTCTCACACATGGGTCCCCTCTTCATTTTATGGTATGATCCCAGTTTTTGTCACTAGGAGTAATATATATAATTATCAGCCACTGAATGGATAAGGCCAATTGAATACTAAATAGGACAGATTAATTCATGCACTAAAAAGGAAAATTGGCAAGGCGAAAAATGGCCCCCAAGGGCTGCTTATCTTGTACTTACCTATGAAGCTATAAACCATCACCATATGACTGTTGTCTGATTTTCTCTGTCCATCCCATCCTTCCCCGTCCTGGTATGTGCATTCCCACCCAATTTGTTTGATGTTTGATCTGTACTGTGTTTGTCTGTCTCTACCCCTGCACACTACCTTATCCCCTTTTGCCACCCTGTGTTTCTTTCTACCAATCTATCTATTTGCTTGCAATGTTGGATATGCACATCTCTTTACAGCTTTAACTGCTTTTATATTTACAAGGCACAACTGGCTCCAGTTAAATACTTGCTGCCTGTCTCATTAGCACACCCAGAAGAACTGCCTATTGTTACTTGGCTATTTACTGCTTCCCTGTGCTGCAGAGCAGTGCTGCTTAGCTGCACAAACTTTGATCTGAAGTGCAGAACTTTTCTATGAATCCCAGACGTTTTTCACAATATCATGCCACCCATGTCCATTTCTCATCATGCCAGGTGTTATCATTTGTCATTGTCCTTTATATAATAGTTTTGCAGTTACATGTATTTATAACAAGCTCCCACATCAATAATATCCTCCTGCTACAAATCCCCAGCCCCCCCCCCCAAAGAAAGGGCAACATCTTTTGGAATTAATTTCACTCACTTATAATTTACCTTGCATTTTTTCCTGAGCCCAGTTCATTACTGTTCCAGTCTTGCAGGCAGGAACACTGACAGTATATCAGTTGCCTAAGGTTACAGTTTAACATGTTAATGTGGGTTTGCTTGTTTTATCACAGCAGCAAATAAAGATAGAGGAGCAGTCATAAAATATTAAAATTATAAATTGGAAATGCTTTCCCTAGTCTTGAATTCCTATGATATTAAACCAAGCCAACTAAGCAAAGGTATTACAAGCATTTACAGTACAACCTGGGGCAAAATGTCTTCTCCTGAATTTTTCCATGACATTAGGTTTTATAACCTGCTAAGCAAAGGTATTACAAGCATTTGCTCTACTGTCCAAGAAGAAATTCTTCACATACCTCCTTGGTGACCCCCAATCCAGTCTTCAGACTAAGTCAATATTCAATGGAAAATAACTTCTGCTGAGCTGCCATAAAATGCCTGCAGCCTTGTCAGCCAAAAATTCAGCTCTACAAAGAGATTTCATCTCCTACTGTGAATATGGAACCTAAGTCTGAGCAAGGATACACCAGAGTTAGCCTGTACTTTATTTTACTGCTCCGGTTTGTAAAAAAAACTAATCTATTCATAGTAACACATACATTATATATTACATATTTTTTCTAAATCTTGTGCTACTGAGGTATAATCACACCTTGAAACCAGTAAGCAAAACTGACAAATGCCAATAAATAAATAAATAAATAAACATTTTACAACTTCATTTTTTATGATTAATTTTACCCATTATTTCACTATAAAATGTTGTTTACACTATGCTGGCATTATTTAGTTGTTGTTAGTAATTCTTCTCAGATAACAGCAAATAGAAATCAGTATTAAATGTTTACACAAACTAGCTAGATCCCCTTACTTTGAAAAGAAAGTCATGAAAAAATAAGATACCATTTCGATTTATCCACAAACAAGGACTGCATTTCTGTAATCAGCAAATATGAGTGAAACCTAGACATTCTCACTTTTATTGAAAAAAGAAAAAATATTAGCATGTAAACATGCACTGCTACTTTGAGGCTATGGCTGGGATTCATGAACTGCTACCAAAGTGCACAGACAGGGTGACCCTAACCAGCACTAAGGCTTGCCTGCCTCAAGTATCGACGTGAAAGTTAAAGTCTTAATGCAGGAATGCACAGTATAAAGAAACCACACAGCCAAAAACATTTCATTCATACTACTACTATCCAAATCCGAAAAAGAAAAGGCCTGAGAACTGGTTGCATACAAGCATGTCTCCTAGCATCAAAACTAATTACCTAAGTACATACTATAGGAACTGGATATCTGTGTGTGTGTGTGTGTGTGTGTGTGTGTGTGTGTGTGTGTGTGTGTGTGTGTGTGTGTGTGTGAGTGAGAGAGTGTGTGTGTGTGTGTGTGTGTGTGTGTGTGTGTGTGTGTGTGTGTGTGTGTGTGTGTGTGTGTGTGTGCATGTGTGTGTGTATACGTACATGGGTATATTCTTCTCACTTCCCTACAAATTCAGAAGCATGCAGGCTAAACCTCATCATTCCTCTACTTCCCCATTCCAGGTCAGTCAAGTCCCCAAGTGCCCCATTCCAGGTCAGTCGGGTGCCCGAATGTCCCATTCCAGGTCAGTCAGGTGCCCATCCCACTCAGCAAACTTGGGTTGTCTGGGTCATAATCAGGGTTTTATCCTCTATGCCAAAAGAGCTGCTTGTATACTGTGACTACTGAAGCAAGTTCTGAAAACAGCTGTTTAATAAAAAGTTCAGCCAAGTAAAGCTAAATGATTACATACCTTAAACATCATCATACGTATTAGATACAGGTGAAATGGCTATCAGAATATAAATATAAACAACTGCAAAAATGTGGTTTCTAACAGATTGTACAGCCCAACTGATCATCAGGTAAGACAAATGGGAAGGCAGTCCTCTTACATTGAAATAGTAATTCCTTCAAAACATTATGCATATGGAAAATGCTGTATTAATCACAGTTAAAGCCATAATTAATGTCCAGCGTATTACAATCACAGTTATGTTCTGCAATAACTTTGATATAACTTAAAATAACTTTTTAATGTTAAAACCTTTCTTAAGTGGGGGTTTTGCTCAGAGGATTAAGGCTATAAGCTTATCTGCTTGTTGAAGGTAAGGTAAAGGGTATGATTCCATCCATCTCAGTTTACCTGCTAGATAATTCTGAGGGAAACATGAGCAGATTTCAAACTTGATTTCAAAAATGAGAATGAGATTTTGCTGAACGCCACTTTCAGCAATAGTTGAATGTTGTACATTTTCCACTGCAGTACAAATGAGAAGTTGCTCTACAGAAGTTGGGGTCTATATTAAAACAAGAATGTTTACTTACCCGAATACCAAAATGCCGACACGTCTTCACTGAACTGCGAAAACATTGATCGTCCTGAAGCACGAAATCCGAAATGTCGAATCGTCATGGTTGGCCCTTCTGCAGTGTGCGATAGTTACAGACCTTAGGGTTAGGCTGCGGGTTAAGGTAAGTGCATAGATGGTAATGTATGTTAGATTCAGTGTAGGGTTAGAAGTAGGGTTTTATTAAGTGTATGTGTGTGGATTATTTAGTTTGTTTGGGTATAGCTTTTTATGGTAAGTGTGCGATAGTTACGGACCTTAGGGTTAGGGTGCGGGATAAGTTAAGTGCATGCATGGTGGTATATGCAAGATTTAGTGTAGGGTTAGAAGTAGGGTTTAGTTTAAGGTTAGAAGTAGGGTTTTGGTTAGTGCATGTATGTGGTTTATTTAGTTTGTTTATGTAGGTAGTATGTAGCGGGTGGTGGGATGGGACAACTATGACATTTCGAGTTTTTGAATTTCGTGGTTTAGGGCGTTCGGTGTATTTGCAGTTTGTGGAATATGTGTTGGCATTTAGGTGCTCAGGTAAGTAAACATTCATGTTTTTAATATAGACCCCAGAAGTTGGGGGTCTGTCCACAAAGTTTGTTCTGTCATTATCTGAAAGTGACTTTCAGGAGTATTTTTGTTTTAATTTTATTTGTCAAATGGACAAATATGTTTCAACATACCACTGTGAAACCACTATGAGCATGTCACTTAACCTGACAGAGCTCATGGGTAACACCTGAATAGGGACACTTGTATGTAGTGGGCTTACATGTTTAAATAATTAAAATCAAATAAAGAAGTAGAAGAGGGATGTTGTGAAGATGGATGACTTTAATAACGTGGCTTGTTTGAAAGATTTAACAATAAATCTCTCAGTGATCTAATTTAAAGCTACGTTTTATTAACATATTATTAATACCTTCACAAATAAATATTTTCTTCAAGTATATTTTGATATATATATATATATATATATATATATATATATATATATGGTTTCACTTCATAAATGCAAATTACTGAAATATTGAATTTCAGCAATTCGTGTCCATGAAGCCGAAACCTCTAAATAATGAAAGGTCATAATCGAGAATAGGACTATGTCAAATTCGCACTTATGCATTTTTATTATCATACGGAAGTGTTCAGCTGGGATGCAGTTTAAGGTGAGGAGTGTGCGTGAGTGTTTTTGTAACTTGTATGAGAGGGTCAGGGTAGGGAGGTGGGGGTATAAGTGTGTGTGTTGGCTGTGTGTGATTTTTTTTTTTTTTTTACTGTTTGTGCTATCTCGGAGTTAGTATATATAAGTAGGGGGGGTGTGGTGGGTGCAGTGGGGCTTGCCCCCCTGCATATTTGTAGTGTAGTTGTGTGTCTGTGTGGTGTTGTGTTGGTTTTCAGTGTTTTGTGGTGTAGGTGTTATGGTTTGTGAGTTGTGTGCTGTATGCTGTGTGTTCGATGTTGTGATTTCATGGTTGTGAGGTGTCGGTGTTTTAATGGTTTCGACTTTAAACTGTCGAAATGCTGAAATTCTATATTTCAGCATTTCGGCAATATCAAGTGAAACCATATATATATATATATATATATATATATATATATATATATATATATATATATAAAGGAAGGTATGAAGGCAGAATTGCAGCTGACACCAAAAACAACCACAAAGCCTTCTATAGCTATATCTAAAACCTCAAAGGCAATACCCAGATTTTCTCCGAGTTATTGCACAATGGCACCACCTATACTGAGACAACAGCTATAGCCAACATACTGGCCAACAGATTTAGTGCCAACTTTACCCCCCCCAAGGGTCCTCTCACAATACCAGAAGAAAGCCTGGTATCCACCATTTTTTGGCACAGGTAAAAGCTGCATTATCCAAAGTCAAGAATACAGCATCCATGGGACCTGATAATATCCCTGGCTCTGTCCTTCATGGGCTACAAAACGATCACAGCCTTACCTCAGGCTATGCCTCAGTGAATGGTGCAATGCTACAGTCATCCCACTTCATGAAGGGGGAGCAACTACAGACCCTAGGAACTATCACCGCATTAGCCTGACAAGTCTGGTATGCAAAGCTATGGAGCACATCATCATGGACCTGCTTAACAAAGATATAGGCAGTCTCCAAACTCTTTACCCCAATCAGTTTGGCTTTTTCAAGGAGAGATCCTGCCTGATGAACCTGGATGACTTCTTCGAGGCAGTCACCAAGGCTGTGGATGTGGGTAAGGCAGTGAATACAGCCTATCACAACCTGCCCAAGGCCTTTGATTCCACTCCTCACTCAGGTATCATTGATAAACTCACCAAACTAGGCATCAATCCTTACATCACTAGGTGGCTTGCAAATTGGCTCACAGACAGAACCCACAGACTGAAAGTTGTGGATTCCAAGTCAAACTGTCGACCAGTTACAAGTGGAATCCCACAGGGCTCAGTCCTGAGCCCTCTCCTGTTTGGCATCTACTTCTCAGAAGTCCAGGCCAACACAGAAGGACTCTGGCTGACCAAGTTCACTAATGACTGCAAGCTAGGAATCATTATCAACTCCCCAAGTGATGCAGACATCCTACAAAAGGGCCTCTCTGAACCCAGTGACTGGTTTTGGAACCATGGCCTGAAGCTTAATGCCAAAAAATGGGTTATCATCCCCTTCGGAAAAAGCTCAGTTCCCACAAATTACCACATTGATGGGAGGCCACTAAACACTGAAGGGTCCATAAGAGATCTGGGCACCCAGGTTGACAGCCACCTCATCTTTGACCACCATATTGCCACTGTGGTCAGAAAGTCCTTCTATGTGGCACATCTTATAACCAAAGTTGCACATCGAGGAAGAAAGAGGTCATCATCCCTCTCTACTCATCCCTCATTAGCCCAATCATTGAATATAATGCCCTATTTGGCATGTACCTGACCAGACACCTACCACAGCTGGAGAGGCCACAAAAGTACCTCACAAAAAGGATCCTAGGCCTTAAACACATGTCCTACATGGACAGATGCAAGAAATGTCAGCTGTTCTCAGTCTCTTATTGTTTACTTGGAAGTGATCTCTGCTTGACTTACAAAGTCATGTTCAACCCAGCCCTACTTGAAATGCTACACCTAAAGAAATCCCAATCCCCCCGCGTCACACGCTCCAGAGATCACAACCTCATTACCACAATTAACAGAACATGCTGGAAGGACAGGTTCATCTCCCAAAAGACTGCCCATACTCTAGAATAAGCTTCACATTCATGTCAAGCAAAGCACCTCGTTGGCCCTCTTCAAGAGAGATCTTGACGAGTGGATGAGTAACAAAAAGTTCACTCCAGGATCATTCCAGTTGCCCTACTGGATAAGGACACTGCACTAACATTGGGTGGCATGGAACCTGTGCAAATTTTTTTGGGCTAGGCTTATAAAGGCTCTGGGGCCATTAGCCTAGTACACACCTATGAACCTATATATATATATATATATATATATATATATATATATATATATATATATATATGTGTGTGTGTGTGTGTGTGTGTGTGTGTGTCTTACTTTGAATTTACACCTTACACTTTGAATTTACACCTTACACTATAAATTATAAAATTCACATCAGAATTGACATTTTTTGACTGTAAGTTAATTTTGCTGAGAGACAACCAAGACATTGCATTTTGTACTTCTGCCTTCACATCCTCTCACTTGACATGACCAAAACTACAAAGATTATTATTGTAACTTAATTTCTTTTCTCTTACAAATCTGCTAACATTTCCTATTTCTAAGTTTTCAGCATCAATATTGGAGCACCATTATGGTCAAATTTGTTTTTAGTCAACATTTGGTCGACTAAGCAAATGGTGAACAGCTTGTAAGACTGCACAATTTCTGGGTGTCAAGAATATGCCACTTTCCCAGTATTGTGCAATCTTGGAGGTAGTACATATAATTAGCAAAGGGTGTGGTGGTACATACCCCCATATGGGGGATGCAGGGGGGCTTTTCCCCCTACAGAAAATTATGTTTTATTTTTCCTCATAGTTTTGCATTCACCAAAGTCATTGCTTATATAAATGAGTAGACATATACACACATACACCACACACACAAACACACACACACACATATACACACACACACACACACACACACACATACACACATATACACACACACACACACATATATATATATAAACATATTAGATATAAGTACAGATATATAGATAATAGGCAGATATAGCTAGACAGATATAGGGATTGCGATAGATATCCATCTATCTATCTATCTATATATATATATATATATATATATATATATATATATATATATATAAATGTACAATATATAAATAGAAAATATAAATATATATATATATATATATATATATATATATATATATATAATATTAAAGATAGTGGTACATTTTGTAAAAGTTTGTTTCGTCAACAGAGTGTTCCTTAAAATTTTACAACCTTCCTCTGAGGCTGTGAAGTCTCACAAGATGTTATATAAAGTAAGGGTATACAGAGCTGCAAAGTCTGTTATAAGGGTAATGATGGAGTCTTGCTTTTTTACTTCACACAACTCCAGTAAGTCATTCTTTTTTTCATTTTGAACAGCATCATACTGGTCCACTGTCGAAGCAAGCTTTATACATATCACATTCATTAGTAAAACCTTAATATCTATTCTGATTGATTCATAGGTTCATAGGTTCATACTAGGCTATCTGCCCGAGGGCATTTACAAGCCTAGCCCATAGTTTACGCCACCCCTTTAGTATGGGGAACTATACCCATTATTTTGCTGTGCCTCTGTCGAGCAGTGACACTGAGGTAATCCCTGGGGTATATCTGCGATCTCCCATCCATTGGTCAAGATTTCTCTTGAACAAGGCCAGCGAGGTGCTCTGCCTCACATATACCGGGATTTTATTCCACAGCATAGGGAGTCTTTGGGTGATGAATCTATCCTCCAGCACATCCTATTAATAGGGTTTAAGTCTCTTGTGGCTCTGATGGATCCAGATTTTTGAGGTGAAGCATATTCATCAAATCTGGGTTTGACATGGCCTTGTATGTTAGGCAAAGGTCACCTCTGAGCACGACTGAATAGCGCTGGAGTTCTTTCAGTCGGGCAGCATAGGACAGATGTTTGAGACCCTTTATCCTTTTGTGAGGACTTTTGTGGCCTCTCCAGCTGCTGCAAGTGTTGGGTCAGATACATTCGAATGGGGCATTGTACTCAATCATTGGTCTGATGAGTGATGAGTATAGGAGACTATGACCTCCCTTGATCTAGATGAGAATCCCTTCATGATAAGGTGGGCAATGTAGAAGGTCTTCCTAACTACTTTAGCTACATGGGTGTCAAATGTCAGACTACTATCAACCTGGGTCCCCAGGTCCCTGGTAACTTATTCTGTGCTCGGTGGTTTGCCACCTATTTGGTAGCTAGGGGTAACCTTGTTTATGACTATGCATTTTTTGGCATTTAACTTTAGGCCATGGCTCTGGCACCAGTTATCCGTTTCTGTGAGACCCTTCTGAAGGATATCTGTGTCAGATGTGAGTTTGCAGTCATCTGCAAACTTTGTCAGCCATAACCCTCCTGTGTTTGCTTGTACTTCGGATACAGACATTTAGCTAAAACTATAGGCAAAGGGAAAGGAAGAAAAGAGACAAAAATAAATGAATCATTTCATATTCAGAACCTGACTACTTTCTGATAAGCTGGCTTAGGAACTGATTATCTGCTTTACTGCAGATCACTCTGCAGAAGCTCTTGCAGTTACATGACACATAACAGCACTAAAGTCAAGCATACCCAGCAATAATTTACTAGTAATTCCATATCATGCATTATCATGTACGTACAAAGCATTTTCTATACTGTTTGCAAAGCGTGGAACTCTCTACACTGTTTCATCCATGACTTATTCACTATAGACTCATTTTCTGGACCCCTGCAAACACTGCTTCACATTAAAACAGAATGTGAAGGTTATGACACTGTTGTTTCAGCAATTTTCCTGTGCTAACAATGGTTAGCCATCTAGGTCTATGCTTGGAGGACAAAGATAAGGGGATGCATTCATCTAAATTTGCCAGTATTAAATATAGACATTACGTTTTACTGTTAAACTGTATTGCACTGTTCTAGTGTATTTTCTCAATTGTATTACAACTGGTTGTGAATGAGAATTGGCTCTGGCTGTCACGTTCACAAACTTGTAAATTAAGGCAAACTAAAACTAACTGAAATTAAAAATAAATGATGTATTAGGAGCTAAAGGTGGTATATACCTTAACTTTATCAGCAATCAGATATATGTAGGCTGAAAAATATTTTATTTACTTCTATAGTATAAAGCTATAACATTATTAAATATTTTATAATCCAATCGCTCCTGTCTCCTTATCAATTCAATGTTAGTTTCCATTGTCCCAAAGTAATCTCTGATGACATACTTATGGGAAGGTAAAGGTAAAGCATGTCCAGGCATCGGAAGCTTAGGTGAAATTTTTATCCTAAATATGGGAAACAAAATTTCATAAGACACTTGCAAAAACTCATTTCCAGACAAGGGTTTCTTAATTTCTATTGGGATAAAATGCACCATTGTGGTAAAAGAGTTTGCATGCCAGAAGTTTGCACAAAGCTTCCAAAATAAACTTCTGAAATAATGCAGTGAAGAACTGTTTTCTACCCATTTAAGTATCTCTGTGTCCCAGCAAAGGCAGTAATATTTAAATACATTAAAATAACAATCTATATTCCAGCATATACTTTAGGTTTGTCAGTTAGACCCTTCCATGCAGCAAAGGAAATTATAGCAGCATTTCCATGTGTTTTTGAAACTTCTATCTACCAGACATAAGTTAGTTCACACTCAGGCTAAACATTCTTGCATTCTTAAATCTCTGCCTTTTTTAATACACCATTTTATTTACATCTCTGTAGAAGGTAATGATATATACACATGCATTCCAGTTGCATATTCAATTCGAAAAATACAAAAACAAAACGTGATTTGATAGGTCCACCCTCATTAATAAACAAAACATTGCTTTACCTTTTTCATACGAAATGTGACATAGCAATAAAACCATCCTTTATCACACAGTACATATCTGGATTCACCCCAGTTTCATTGGCAGTACAGTTTTCCACCACAGAACACCTAATTTCATAGGCTGCAAAATCTTTGTTTTTTTTCTCTGTAAAATCATTAATGGTCCACTCTTGCATCTTCTGCAACTTTCTTCCCCAGATTTTGTAAATCTAAAACTTTATATATCACTCATTAACTTTTTTTAACTTTGGCATTTTGAGGTACATTAGTAAAGCTGCAATCCAATAAACCCTTTATTAAAGGAGGAGAAGGGTATAGTTCAGCAATATTCTGCCTAACAATGCAATACGATGGCTCACTGTGACCAGCTAAAAGAAAAATGGTTTGCCTGCTCTGCACTGCAATCCTATGATAACTGTCACCAGGCATCCATCTCACCATCTCAACCAATTCTGTTCTCTCACTTGCATGTTGAAGTGGCAAAACTCTTCATATATTTAGTTATTTCACAGGTTTATCAATTAGCTTCACAGTAGCAACATTTATATTCGAAATAGATTCTGTATCGCTTGATCAAATGTAGACCTATTTGCAAAATGGTGACCAGGTGAGGGGAATCCAGCCCTTGTTATGAATATAAAAAAATGTACAAGTGCCAAGCCAAAGGGGATCCCTCAGATTCCAACAATCCAGCCATTTATTTACCTAGGGCAAAATCAAATCAAGAGTGATACTAGATCTTTTTTAAAGCCAATTACTCTGTCTTATCAATCGCTAGAAGGGAAACATATTTCATTTCTAGGGAAACCAAACATATCTTTTATTTTAAAACACCCCATTCTACACGACTGCTGAGGTCACATGCTGACCATCTTATAGGGTCTCATATTCCTCTTATATACAAAAGGCTGACTTAATTATTACCTACAAGGACAGCAGCTAAATTCCTAGATGGTGTAGGTCCACCAGCCAAACCACCCTGGGAGGGACAAAGGCATTCCCTTCAGGATGCCAAGGGTGAACCTTTATCGATTGCAAGCAGGGATTGTTATTCTACACATTCATTTTGTCTTCCCCTTCATGTATCTTTGAAAACTCCATAGTGTAACTTATCAGACAGGATCATCCCAGTTCAGCACAGCATTATCTCACTATACTGGTGACCCTGCTGTACATACTGGGAGACCTCATTTCTCAAGTTTCAGTGGATACCATCAATGTTCTATCTGCATAAGTACGAAAGACACCTTGGTTTTACCTTAAATTTTTTTTCATATCAGTAGTATACCAAATATGTCAAGTTGTCAATAACCCCATAAAAAACAGGCCTGATGTGCATTATCTCAAGACAGCCTCTCCCACCCTAGTCACAGGCAAACTCCACTTATTCATTATTAACAATAACAAACTTCAGTGGAATAGAACAACCATTTCCTCTTCCAAGAAATGTGAATCCATGCACCTAATTAAACTTAATCAAATCTATTGCAGTTAAACATCACCATTATGAAAAGTGGAACATATACACATCTCATAGCAACACAAAAAATCTAACAATTATCAGATTACAATATTATATTGGTACAGTAACAATGACTAAATTTAAATTAAGAGTTCTGCTAATAAACGTAATCACAATTATCAGGCAAAATATTTCAAAATGATTATGTTCAGAGTAAAATAGCCATTCTAAGTTATCCAAACATCCCTTACTTTTTGACCCATCTTGCACAGGAAAAGAACCAAATTTAGTTGTCATTGAAAAATGCAGTAACTAATTTCTGCTGCATGGGTGACCATTACTATAAAATAACTTGATTTACACCTCACGTTTCATAGCCATTAAGCCAGTTTAGATTAAGGAAATTAGTGCAAGCCCATTTAAATATCTTATTTTCCAACATAAAAGTATATTTAAATGAAAGGTGTTTTATTTGCAACTAAATCATGTTGAATATTTTATGAGATATGTCTGAAGAAATAAAATTCAATTTGTGACACAGGCTTAAATGTTTGGATATATGTTTGTGAATAAATGCATTCTGACTGACAAGGAAGAAATTAACATTAGAACTTTTAATGGACTGAAAACTGGCTTCAACAGTTTCATCGTTTTGATTAGGTTACTAGATTTTATAGCACAGGTTGTTTCTCACATACCCTCTTTCTCTTTTTCTTCCAGGTGAACATTTGAGACGAGCCAGAAAATATCCGGTACTGCAACATGATGGTCATCATCTCTACCTCTTCCTCTTTCTTCATCTGGCTCACTTACAAACAGATTACGTACATTTGTTCTCCGAATGATGAACCGCCAACAATCAGAAATAAAAAAGGGCATGAAGCCTTAATCCTGTTGTGTTAAAAAAAAAACATAAAAATGTTATTAATCTGATCCTTCACTGTTCTCGGTGTGAAATATACTGTTTCCCTATTTCAAAACATTTTGATCAGAAAGGGAAAAAATCAGTATCAATTAAGTTCTTAAGCACGGTAACGACGGACATGAAGAAAGCACTCTTCTTGAGAAAACATAACGTCACAAGACATTTAGTCTATGCAGCTATGTTAGTATTTACACATTAGTTTCATATATTAGGTTTCTTTCAATTTGAGTAGTTGAAGGCTTTATTTAAATCTGTGTACATATTAACTAGCTTTGGGGTCTTCTGCATCACCAAACACACAAGATGCTAAATTACTACACAACTAGATTTTGTTAACCAAACATTTTCTGAACTGCTGTGAAACTTGTATCTTCATGGTCACTCTTGTGAAGAACTACACAAAAATCTTCAAAGTCAGCAAAGAAATTCCTCCTGCAATCATTTAGGAGCCGCAGATGAAAACAAAAGCACTCAAACAACAAAGATCTAGCTGTAACTGCAGAGAACATAGACTACAACCTGCGATCAGAATAATAAAATGAGTCTAGGACAGGATATGTGCAGTTCGCCAAAGAACATTAGTGTGCAAAATGGCTGACTTGAGCTTAAATCACCTAACTGTATATGTGTCAGGTGTGTGGGGGGTAATTATCTCTGAGTTGTAAAAACACTGACTAATGACATGCAGGACAAAAATGTCTGCAGAAGGTTTTTTGGAGGCATTTTCCATGACAAAAAACTGACATCAAAATTTATTTTTAACACTATTTGTGGAGCAACATTTGAAGCTGTGGAAAGAAGTACAATATCCCTACAGGAGCAATACTGTCAGTTAGCTTAATTCTTACTTCTAAAGGGGCCCAGAGGATTATAGAATGCCACTCCAGAGGATTAAAGAATGCCACTCCCATTCAGTTGCTCAGTTTTGCAAATTACAGAATATCAAAGACCCACACACACACACACGCACATGCACACGCACATACACACACATACACACTCTCACACATGAAAAAACAAATACACAGGAAAAGAAACACATGGCAGAGGTGATCTGAACTATGAGTCCCAAAATGAAAGTTTATGAGCTATTTCATAAACATATAAAGGACTTCTTCAAACAATCAAGTTTACACAGACATAAACAAACAACAAATAAAGCTGTTAAATAAGTTTAAAATGTATCAAAAAGTTCTGTAATTTATTAGACTTCAAGGGTGTATGCTTTCAGAAATTCCATTCCAATCAGAATGTGAGGAACACTGTAGTCTGAGCCAGTTGGGTTCATGCAAAAGATATAGAGGACAGGTGATCTCAGAGTCAATAAAAAAAAGCTGGTGCTGTGTTGCTGAGCAACTAATATTGCCAATTCAATGCCTACAGCTGGATCTTGGTATGTGCATGTCACAGGTGTAGGTGAGATGGAGGTAGTGTCCATAAGGCTGTGAAAACCAAACCCAGAAATAACACAGGAAAATAACATTGTGGCTATGGTAGTCATTTTCTTATGGCTTTGTTTAGTGAAAAAGTAAGGAAACAAGATCAAGAGATTCAGAGCAAGTGTAAAGAGTAATTATGCAAAGGTCCTACAATTCTTAATAAATATCTTTGGAAGACATTGTGTATGCTTATTCGACTCTTACAGGAAAACTTCAAAAAGTATTTTTAGTAGAAATTCTCAGGATTATTTAATTCTTTTGTACACCTAAACCACATAAAATATATTTAATCCACCTTACTATTCCATTCTTTTGTACACCTAAACCACATAAAATATATTTAATCCACCTTACTATTCCATTCTTTTGTACACCTAAACCACATAAAATATATTTAATCTACCTTACTATTCCATTCTTTTGTACACCTAAACCACATAAAATATATTTAATCCACCTTACTATTCCATTCTTTTGTACACCTAAACCACATAAAATATATTTAATCCACCTTACTATTCCATTCTTTTGTACACATAAACCACATAAAATATATTTAATCCACCTTACTATTCCATTCTTTTGTACACCTAAACCACATAAAATATATTTAATCCACCTTACTATTCCATTCTTTTGGACAGAGGAATCATGGCTGAGCCTACTGCCATTTTCTTGCATGTATTATTAAAAAACTCATGCCTTGGTATTGGATTTGTTCATCCTAGACTCACTTAGTTAAAAAAAGATCAACAGGCACATCATTCAATAAAATATTATCCCTGTATCTACAGATGTAAAAATGTCTGCATATTTTCTCTGTTTCATGACTTTAGCATTTACAGTAGTGAAGAAATTCTCCACCTAAGCAGCAAACTAATGCCATCCAACATTGATGATATCATTAACAACTTATCTCATCTGGTCATATACAATAACCTCTATTTTGAGGTCAGGCTCTAAAATTAAATTAAGGAGGTGGATACAGGTGTAATAATGGTCCTACGTTTCACTAATGTGGTCCTACAATACTGGAAAATAATAGCATCGGGATAAATCCCATTTCTGGGATTTGATCCATCATTATCACTGCTTTTCTATTTGTATCATCTGGAAGAAGTGCCTGCCAGATATATTTTCCTTTCATGAACACATCCACCAAATCCCCATGCTTCCTAGTGTTCACCTGATAATCTAGTTCCACCAGGGTCCTTCTGCTAGTGGTATAAGTTACAAGAAACTTGGAGAATCTTACCTCAACATTAATATTTACAGAAGACTGAATAGCATAAAACTTATCTCCATGCTGCCAGTATGCACCCCAAATATGGAAAATAACATTATCAAATCAAAGGCTTTAATGACTGTGAAAATGATATCTTATGTGTACAACTTTCTGCTTAAGGTGACTTGACTAAAACTAGAATTCCTTGAGAAAAACTTTAAACTCATTCAGTGTGAAAAAATTATCCCGGACAATTAGTTTTCTTTTTTTCTCTAGTACCGAACTTTCTGTGTGTGTGGTGTGTGTGCGTGTGTGTGCGTGTGTGACTGTGTGTGTACTCATATTTGTGTATGTTTTACTAATACAAGGTCAAGATTCGGATAAATGACAAGAGCAATGCCCACAATAGGCCGCCAAAATACACAATGACAAAAATAGACAATATTGAAAAATAACTTAAATCCCAAAACACCTTATCACTCTAGACCTAGGAACAAGAACTAACATGGGTCAGGAACAAGAACTAACATGGGTCAGGAACAAGAACTAACATGGGTCAGGAACAAGAACTAACATGGGTCAGGAACAAGAACTAACATGGGTCA
>NC_056735.1:825309214-825346714 GCF_019279795.1 Protopterus annectens | reverse complement strand
AACTAAAACATCTTATCTCCTTACCAATATATGATTTCCTAGTTATACGTTTCTTTGCCCTCCTTTAATATCCTCAGAAAAAAGGTGACTAAAGGGCATCAAAGTTGTATCACCCATGCAGTCAGTTTACATTTTTTTCTAGTTGGAATGCATCAAACATCCACTATCTTGTGTGAGGAGATCCATTCCATAAGGAAGCTTGTGGTAATTGCCTTTGGACAAATTCCATAATTGAGAACCACTGTTATCTGGGCCGGAAGGGGATCACCACAATAATTTTTGAAGAGTCCTTCTGAATCTTTAGAATAACTCTGAATATCAGTGGAAAGGATGGATATGCAGACAAAGCATTCCCTTCCAAAGGAATGAAAGCACCTGTTTTCCAGGTCTGTTTTCAAGGAATCCTGGAACAAAATTTCTTTTGTTGTCTGTTTTAAAAGGAGGCAAACAAATCTACTTGAGGAGTTACAAGAACTAGATCAATTCCTGGGAGACCCAATTTCCATTCATGAGGGTCTGCCCTAGTCCTCAACATTTTACTCTGAAAGGATGTAGGATTCTTGGAGGGTTTGGCTATGCTGAATTGCCACCTTCCAGGCTACCATAGCTAGCCTTTAGAGTGGGTAAGATCTAGTACCCTCCATTTTGTATTTAAGACATGCCTGTACTGTTCTTTATAATCACTTGAAGTGGCCATGGATTCCACAGATCACATAGTGACTTGACTGCATTTATTACTGGCAACATATTCTTACCATTTATGTGCCTTGGCCTGTTTTGTTTGGACTAAAGACTCTGCACTTTTATTCCCATAGATAAATCTTTCAGTACTCATTCTGATGCATCTGTTGTTACAGATTTTGCAGGGGACTTTAAAGGGGAAGAGAGAACTGGATTCAGGGATGTCTGGTCTCTCTGCCAAAGCAGTTTCCTCTTCATAAAGACCAACTCTAAAATCTGGAAGGTTAGAGGGTGAATATTTTAGGACCATATTATTTTCAAGAATCTATGTAGTCTAGCAAAATGGAATAATGAGAATAGCTGCCATGAACCCTAATATCCTAAGAAGTTCTCTGTCTGAAGTCTCTGTCTGAGTGAAGAAGCCAAGGAATAGGTTTAGATACACATCTGTTTTCTATTATAGAAGAAATGCCTGCTGAATAGAGTTATCCAGAAGGCAACCTAAGAATAGTATCTTGTGAGAAAGAATGAGAGAGGATTTTATCAAGTTTAAGTCAAAAAGGAGATTTCTTAGCCAAGTAAGAGATTCACAACACTTTGAAAAACATTTTTCTAAGATAAGCAAGACTTCTAAATATGCAAACATGTAAATACCCTGCAATCTGCAATAAGCTATCACAGGAGGTAGGCTCCCTTTGTGAATACCCCCGGAGCAGTAGATAAACCAAATGGTAATGCAAATAATTTAAAGTGTAATCCAGACACAGAAAATCTTAGAAAAAAACTGAACTCTCTGGCAATATGAATGTGAAGATTAAGCATCTTTTAAATCTAGTTTTACCAAAACAATTGACAGGAGTAATGAAAGGTAACAGGGTTTGAAGGGATAACATTTTGAACTTTCACATATTGATTGAGAAAGGAGAGGTTGAGAACTGGTCTACAAGATGATTTCTTCTGTGGTACAGAGAAGTTCTTGAATAAAAATATTTTCTTTCTGATTGAAAGGAACTGGTTCTACTACTTCTGCAGAAAGCATGTGTTAAATGACTGGTGGAAATAGGGATGTCAGATATGGAGGGGGTGAAGGAATCCCCCAGAGAAGAGGGAGTGGATCCCATTACCACTTGTATCCATTCAGTTCTACTTTAAAAACCCATTTGTCTGTGACAGTTTTATGCCAAACAAGAAAATTCTGAACTGGATTCTGGGACCATTTTAAAGAATTGCCAGGGTTGGGAGGTGAGAGGAGGAATTTTGCAATAGTCATTTTAAATTACTGGACTGGATTTTGTTTTCTTTTATCCTCCCTGTCAATTGTTCTTGAAGTCCTGCTGGTTTGAAGCTTTTTGAAACTACTTGTTCTGGGTTTTTTTTGTTTTGTTGGATTTTTTTTTGTAAAAAGAGCTTAAGTTTGAAGAAAAAGTTTTTGCAAACTTGTAAAAAGATGGTTATAAAATTTGAGTAACCCCATGAGTCAATTTCCTTCTTCCACTAAATTGTGTGATCACCTGAGTAGCAGCATAACTAAATGAGAGTTTAAAATTTCAGCTTTAACATCCTTGGGAATCTTCTATGTATGCAACCGAGCATATCTTCTTATAAAATAAGCAGATGCTGCTGCTCTGGATGCAGTATCTGCACAACCATAAACACACTTTAAAGAATGTCTGGTTACCGGAGAAACAGAAGCAATTAAAACATTCAGAGAGGACAGCTATTTGAAGAGTGAAAACTGTCAGTAATGTTACTCATATTTTCAAAAAAATGACAATAAAATTTTAATATGTAAGCTTGGAAGCTGAGAATTCTAAAAGATAAAATGACTGAAATATGTTATTTTCCTAAATCTCTCAAAGGTTTTCCTATCCTTCTCAGAAGGAGATAGATTAGCACTAAGTTTCTTGCTGAAGAGGAATTTTGCAACAGAAATAGCAGCAGTATCAGAAAGATATAGGTTAGAAAATTATTATATAAGATTGAAGAGCTTTATAAAATCTATCTGCCTTTTTAGGGGTTGCAGGCTGACTATCAGGCATGTTGGAGGCATTAAGAGAAACCACCTCTAAAGCTGTTAAAAGTGGGGGAACAATAGTTGTTTGAGGAAATTTGACTTGTAATAAATCATAGTACTCTTTTCTCAAAAGGCTAAAATGTATTTCTGTTCCCACTGAAACGTTTGATTTATTGTATAAATAGTTTCAGAAAAAGAAAATTCCTGTACAGGATATTTTGAGAAAACACCTTCTTCAGAATCAGAATATGGTATTCAAGTAGAAACAACTGAGGATGCACTTTCCTAGTCCATTTCTTGTTCATCAGACAGGGAATCATCAGAAGTTGAGGAAACTCTTGTATTCCAGCCAAAATGTAAAGTATTTAATGCCTGACCCCAATTCCTTAGTGGCTGATGTGACAACACTAGAGGGAACTGGGGACAAAAGTAAATGCTCTGAGGAACCAGAAATGGCCACAAGAGAATCACCCAGCAGTGGCTGAGGCGCAGAAGGACCCAGCCATAAAGGCAAGGGATCTTTAATTAATTTATTTATCTTGGGTCCAAAAGAAGGTACAAACATGAGACCAGTATGCGGTTTGATGGTTCTGACGTGAAAAAATTCTGAATTGTGACTCTAGCAATACACAGTAACAGATAAGTTATTAAAATTAGTGCTTTCAAAAAAAAATGAGACTCCAAACATATGATAGCCATAGCCCCTATCTACAGAGAATAAAGTTCAAGCAAATAAGTGCAAACATTTTCACAAAAACTGTCCCAATTAAACAAAAGAAATAAAAAATGAAAACAGAAGGTAAAATGTGCGAGTGCCAAGCTCATCCCAAGACAATCCTCACAAAGAAAATACTGAACCTAGCTAGCAATACTGTTCTAGTAAAAAAACAGCAACATTTTTTAATTATAGGTTTCTCCAAAGGGAACATAGCCTAGCAAAGGAAATGTTAGCCAAGCATTGATCCACTGAAACCAGCAAGAGGACCGCTCTTCAGGCTGCAAAAAATACTGAAGGTTTTGCTATTTAAACTGTTGACTGTCTCCCTCAGGAGCTCATGTTATTAGCATTCTAGTTGCCCATGAATCATAGCTTGATGCTAGTGAAAGTTCTGATTACTGTAAAGAAATGAAAAAAAACCTGTTAAGGTGAGCAATGCTTTAAGGTAAAAATTTTTTGAGAAAACATAAAATTTGGTATTATTCAAAAAGAAAATTGAACAAGATCGGAATTAGCTTGTAGACAGAGGATGGAAGAAATACAACTGTAAAAACAGATAAAAATTTAGGACAGTCAATGTACAGAAGCATAGGGAAGTGGACATCAATATGAGAGATGCTATTCAGTCAGATAGGAAAGGAGGGAGTCAGCAAATATGTAACATTAATTTAATGTGAGTGCATATCTAAGGTCATGGAATTGTTACAAGGACATTAAGGTAGCTGAAACATTACTTTTAAAATGAAATTATAGTTCTTACAGAAAATGGGTTACATAGCGAAATTACTGTATTTGTAAAAAGTAAAAAAGAGTCTGTAGAGTGTAATTTTTATTTTGTTTATTTACTTTATTTAGCATTTGTTTATCAGGAAATTCCAACTAATCAACAGTGCTCCCTTTCAGTGGAGGCTCAGAGAGAAAAGCTCCACAAATATAAGCACATGGGAGAGAATGATCGAAGTCATACAATGGATTTGTAATACAAATAAGAAAGCGGTAATGACAGTGCAAATACCTGTAAGTTGTCTGACACTTGGTTCATACAAATGTCTACTACATTTTGTTAAGATGCATGTAAACATTGTAAGAACATTTGCAAAGACATGTTGGTAAATACTGTTAATAAGGTAATTACATTTGTACATTGTCTTGACTTTAGGCTGATACATGTAAACATACAGTTAATAATGCACTTACACAAAACTTATGAGCAAGTACCAATTGAGTTCAACCTGGTGGTGTTAGTTAAATTGATTATTATATGACTAGGAAAGTGTATTAATCATACAGAATAAGAGAGGGATAGAGAGAGAGAGAGAGTGCAGGTCAAGAAAAGGTGAGACACTAAAATTAGATATTAGGCATGTTGACTTGTATAACTTTCATGGGGCAGTTTCAAAGATTTATTAGTTGAAGTGCCCCTTTGTTGTTTTTGACAGGGTGCCAGTGATGTCTGGATTTGAGAATGAGATAACAATATGGAAATGACCAATAAGAGGTCAGTATTCAAGTACCAGAGGAAAGAACACTAAAGAAAGTAGAAGGCAATCAGAAAAAAAAAGATTTTGAGTCAGACAATCAGGCACCTTGCAGTCATTCCTAAAAGTTAGATGTAATGCTTATAGAACTGGGGCTACTGGCCATGTCAGAAAGCAGAGAATTCTATGTGTGCCTATTGGGTTAGTACACATGGCATCCTAAAATGTGATGTATAGCTTCATTAGAAAAAAAAATAAAAAAGGAGTGGTTGATACAAGGCTTTCTAATATAAGGATGTGAATGAATAGTCAATGGGTTACTGGTCTTCTCAGTGGTAAAGAGCCAAAGGGAGAACTCAGCAGAGTAAAAATGTATGAAACTTGTAAAAAGTGGAAAAAATAACAATGATCAAAAATGGGGAGAAAGTATACTGCTTGCTTCAGAATACTGAGCTAGTAATATGCAGTGAGAACAGGCATAAATGACACTGGAGAAATAAAATCTTTCTTTGTAAAGGAAAACAAAGAGTGATATAAGTTTATGAGGGCACAGAACATGGATATTTTGGAGGGTAAAAAGCATGGAACCAGATCACCATATATTTGGAAGAGTATTATTGACAGAATAATAAAGGACAAATGGGGGGACAGGAGAAGGAGAAATTAATATGGGAGCTTACCAATGCAGTAATAAGAATACTAGAGTGTGAAAATAAAAAGCCCACTAAATGTATCTGACCTGAAAGTCTGTCAGTATAGATACAGAGAAAGGATTTTACAGAAAAACATGTAGTGAATGAAATGTTCCACATATTGCACAAGAAGAAGCGTCACAGGGCTCAGTTATCAAAAGAACATCAGGGAACACAGTCCAGTCATAGGTACCCATATCAGATGAAAAGGAAAAATAAGAAAATAAAATGGAGTCAGATGAAATCTGCATTTGGATTGGCTGAAAGGTGGATGCGCATAAGAAAACAAAGATAAAATAATACAGTCCAAATATATGAAAAAAAAATCCAAAGGAAAAATCATCCCATATAAAGGTGGTAAAGGAGGCAGTTCTCATGGACTACAGCTTTGGGTCAAGTACTGGGATTAAAGATTAAGAATTTAACCAAGTATGATGTCCAGAATGATGCCTAATGGACCAGGAGCCTAGTAAGCATCTTTTTAAGAGTAGAAGGATATAGAGGTATGGCATGTGGATGAGGTAAACATTTTTTGTGGCTGCAGAAAGAAGAACTAAATGTTAGGAAGACATATAAACAGGGGGTTCCAAATGAGAGTGTATGCTTACTGTTTGAGAGTGGCAGAAGGAAAAAAACTAAGCCCCTTGGTGAAGGAATGGGAAAATACTGAAAAGTGAAGGTGGAAGTAAGTAGTGATGAAGTAGAGGGATCCTAGTGTAAAAGAGAAAATATACAAGGGAAACCAGGGGGAGAAATGCAAGGATGGAAAAGAGCAGACTCGGCAAAAACTGGCCAGTAGGACAAACAGCATGAAAAGGCACAGCAATGGAAGACCAGTCAGGAATGGAAGACTAAACAATTGTTGACTCAGGCAGGAATTGTTGTCCCCTAGTGCCAGTGTAACTTAGTTCAGCATTCTGTGACAGACTTCCAAATGTGTAGTATTCTGGTAGTGCAAACAAACTATAAATGATAAAAATCCCATAACACAGAGATACGGGAAATTAACATTATTCTGTAAGGACATCTTGTTACAAGATAAACCTAATGCTATGTTTCTCTACTGAAGATGCCAATCAACAATGGAATAATGAAGAATAATACAGAAAAAAAGTACTACCTAGCCAAGGGAAGACCTGGGATCACATTGTAGGAGATCAAAAAACATCTCAATGTAAACTCCAAGTATAGTATGAAATGGGAAAGTGTTGTTTGCACACAGAAAAGGGTGAGGAACAATTGGGTTATGGAGTCGACGGTGTCTGAACATAATGAGAATAAAACAAAACAGACAAATATTAAAAAATTAAAGCAGCAACGAATGGGAATAATTAGGAGGGAAGGTAAAGTCATTTGTGAGAACAGGGAGCTAAAAACAGAGGAAAAGAATTAAGGGGAGAGGAATAAAATTAATCAAGATGCTTAAAGCATCAGAACCAAAACCCAAGGCTAAATAGGTATTGGCTAAAGTGGTAGACTATACTACTGGCTGAGTCTTAGGAAATTAGTATAATGCACTTTAATAAGATAAAGGATCCAAGATCTAGGAGACAGAAGGAAGTGAAGTCCATAAAAAAACAACCAGAGGGAGCTACAAATATGGTGCTACATAGGACAGCAGAATACAAATAATCACAGTGGTTATAAGAATAGAATAAAGATGCAGGTAGAAAACTAAGTACCAGAAAGACCTAAAGTCCTGGTAAGGAGCAGAACAAGGTGTGTACACAGAAAGACAATGCGGCTTGGAATATCATGGAAAAAAAAAATTAAAAGATGGATCTAATGAGCTATGAGTGATGAATCTGAGCCATAGGCTGCAAACAACTTTCAGCAAATCTATAACGTAATATCAGAACAAACCCTAAAATCTCTTTATGAATATTTTTAATAAACATATTTAAAATAAATAGAATGAACTACCAAGTGGTTTTATCCTTATCAAATGAACTTCAACAGACATGAAAGAGATAAATTACAGGAGTAGCCCCTTTAGTCCAAGGGCTGGATACTGTAAAGTTTGTGGAAGCTATTTACAAACATCACAGCACAATGAAAGAAGACTTCAGTGCACCTGGTGCAGACACGATTGCAGAAGACATGCTGAAGGTAGACCAAGTACTTAAGCATTCAGCATAGGGTAATTATGCATTTAGTGCATGCTGATCTGATTCCAAAACAAATCATGCACACACAACACATCGCAAATGAAACAAACATCCACACCAACTCCATTTCTGAAATCCCAGGTGCATACTTTGCAGACCCCAAGGAATTCAAGCAAATACTATGGATTATGATGAAATCCATAGTAAAACATAAAATATATATATATAAAAATGCAGCCTGCTGTTAATGTACTGCAACAGGCTGCAGAGATGCAAGCCATAAATGAGGCTGTGTCTGTGCATCCCAGAAGGCAGCCTGCTAGATCCAGAGCAAGGGTGCTGCTAAACCAGATGTCAGGCCAGCAAATAATCGACAGATACTGTCTAGACAGACAACTGGTGCAGGATCTTGATGTGTGCCCCAGACATGTCTGTGCAGACCCTGTTAGGAAACCCCACCCCACCCCCTTGAAACCAAAGTGTGTCTCAGCCTGGGTGTGCTTGCATCTGGGACATTCCAGAGACTCATGGAGGATGCTATGGGAGTATCATAGACAGCTGCCAGCTTTATTCTGGCAATATTCTTGGAAGCAATGTGCAGCAAGGTGGATGATTACATACACTTTCCATCCACCCCCATGGAGTGGAGAGCTGCAAGGCACCAGTTCTATAACATGACAAATTTCCCGCATGTATTCAGTGCAATTGATTGCACATGCACACCTATCAATACACCATTACATACTGAAGCAGACTGATACACAAATAGAAAGGGATGGTCATCCATCAACTGCCAAGCTGCATGTGCAGCAGATAATAGCATAACAAACATCATGGCAGCACACCCTGAAAGTGTCCATAATGCTGCTATTTGGAGGGAAAGTGGAATGAGGGCTGCATTCCAGCAATGTAAAATACCTGAGAGACTGTTACTAGGTAAGTACAGTAACACAGCTAGGATGAAAGTTAAGCATACCTCTCACAATAATATCCATTCTGAACAAAAGTGTTTGTATTCGTCACAGCAGATGACTGTGGTTATCCACTTCAGCTTTGGCTAATGACCTCCTACCATGAATCATCAAAGCCTGCACAGGTGGCCTACAATAGAGCACACACAACAACCAGACACACCACAGGACATGTGTTTGGTGCCATGAAAGCTACATTCAGGCGTCTGGAAACATCTGGGTGTGCACTGCAATATACCCCTGAAAAGGCAGCAAAGATGCTAACAGTGTGTGCCATGTTGCACAACATGCTAACAGAACATATGGCAGTCTTCTAGCTGCAGGGGTGGAGTGAATTACCCCAGGAAATCCAAATGTCTGAAGATGGGATCTCAGTGGTATTGGAAGAGGAGCAGGAGCACATAGGGGACAGAACAGTAAGGCGTGGTCAATGTAGGGTACGATCACAAGTGCAGAACCAGGCAACACGACAGCATCTGACTCAAATATTTGAGTCATGACAAGCCACATCTACATAAGTACACAGACTGAACATTGATGTTCAGATATTGCCACACCATACTAACACAGATCACATCCAATGGCGATTAACCACTAGATGTACAGGCTGAGCATTAGACATAACACCACAGTCATAACATATTACAACATGAACATATGCAAATATGTCAGAACAGGGATCAACTCAGGGCACATCTAATACAGGTATGCATGCACACTCACATTGTTGTGTATGGTAATCAATAAGAGACATATCAGTGCTACACATACATATATCTACAATATAAAAGCATGAAAAAAAAGAAATTACACATGGCATAATGCAAAATTTTAATTTCAGAAGATACATATCACGGTACAGTGGGTAATTCAATAATATTTGCCAACTATGTGAACTACACAGTTGGACACACTCTAACGCAGTCTAAGGTGACCTTGCTAACATCTCACACTGCAGTCCTCTCTGCCCTAGCCATGTACAAACACATCTTGTCCTAGAGGCTCAATAAAGGAGATGGATGGGGCTACAGCACCATGTTGAGATGAAGGCGCATACCTGTGAGTTGAAGGACTTGTGACTGGCAGCACCAGAGCTGATGGGCTAGCAGTTGAACTCTGTACAGACTGGACTACAGACAGTAATTTTCAATTGTCAATGGTGGTTCTGTGAACAAGTAGCCTGCCTCTCTCAGGTTGCAATTGTATGAGCACAGTCAGGGAGCACAGAATCCTGTAGTAGTATTACAGTACTGCAGTACCGTAGAGGCCAGGGTTTCCACTGACTGTGCCACAGCTAGCAGACTCTAATTCTGAATGGCAAATGCAACCATAATCTCACCATGTCTGTGCTCTTGTCCTTTATGCATGACACGTAGCTGGTGTACCACACGATTTGTGGAATGGGCAAATGCACTGATGTCTGAACAATGCTGTTGCTGTGCCCATTCGTTTGTCTGTATAAGGAGGTGGACACCATCTGACACCTGACCACGTGGAATATCTGCTAGTCTATGTCTACCATGATGCTCTGTTCTTGGTTGTTGTGTGGAACTGCCAACAGCACTGCTCTCACCTTTGGTATGTTTGGTCAACAGCATTACCCTATTCAACATACACTGTGGCAGCATCCGCTGAATGGCTAGGCAAGTGAACCACCACATCTGAGGTTACATCTGCTGCAAAATCACTGTCAGCCTCATGAATGGACTCTCCAAAAACAAACCAAGGGCATCTGTGGCAGGGGCGATACCACCATGCTGAGAAACGTCTTGAACTCCATCATGATCGCTGGATGGGCTGATGGATGATGCAGATAGTTGATGTGCTACAAGATAGAAAGACACAAATCAGGACAATGTGTTTACATCAAAGCCATATGGTGTATATATATATATATATATATATATATATATATATATATATATATATATATATATATATATATCACTGCAATGTTACAAATTATAATGACTTTACATGCAGTCTACTGTATGTACGTTTCATGGATTTTACATAAATTAAGTATATAATCTGTTTACATGGCCAACATGCATGACTATGATAAATAAAAATTAAAAAAAACACACCTGGCAACAACTAATGGGAAAATGGATGCAATAAACAGGGACAAACTTCAACTAGTGTCAGAAAAAAAGCAACATTCATGATCATATCATTTAAATTATTAACTAGATGAACACAGCTGAAGCATACAGAATGTATGACATACACATACCACTAGTATGTGCACTTGAGGGCATTGGTACAGACTGACCTCGGATTGGTAAGAAGGACACAGTATTAATGAAGGTCATCTATATGATTAACAGCAAAGACAGGCATGAAACATACTTAGTAACATATCACTGACAGACTCCTGCTGTGGAGAGCTTGTGGGTTGTAATGTGGATCCTGCAGAGGGAAAGTAAAGAGAAACACAGCACAGTCATGTATTTAGCAAAAAGAATACTGACAGCATCACGTATACAACACAGTAACATAGGCTGCAAATACTCATATGATGGACATTACAGCTGTACACTAGGTCGGCCTGTACTGACAAATATTGACATAAATGTCAGGTATCACATGTGCTACACATTGTTGAAAGGTATGACAATCTTACTGTGACATACCTGGTCTGTCTGCACTTGAAAATGTATGGATTCTCCTCCACTGGAAGTACCTGCAGTGTACAATGGTAGGGAAACAACAATATGACAATAAACAGCAGTGCCATGAAGTGAGGTTGAGGCTATAACAAGGTACTGTTTAAAGTAACAGTATAGAGACACGCACGTGTCGATCACTGATTTAGTCCTGAAGTAGACAGACCTGTGAATAATAATGCAAACAGCATTACAAATGTTGTTTCAGTTGCTCTGTTTACTCGGTTGCATCAATATATGCCATTAGACTTATTATGTACATCATCCTCACTCTGTGTGGATTTGTGTGCACCGCTCACCTCTACCGCTGTAAACCAAAAACAGCAATACATAAAAATGCATGCTACAGCAATATGTGGTGATTTTCTCAGTATGCAGCTCTGTAATGGAAAGAAAAGCATACATGTTCATCCTGGAACTCCAGTTTCAATCCCACCACCAGGGATGCATTGTTCCCCTCTTGCTGTATGCAGTGAAGACAGAAATATTGTGATGTCATCCAGGGATTCAATGGTCATCCACCACCTGTGACATCCATTGATCTCTCATAACATGTCACTCTATTGACAGCACAAAGGTTCATGTCTGAGTAGCATCATCTACAGGCTTCATGGGATCAGTTATGGCCTCAAACTGCATTGATCATGTTGGTGACGTCTGTCCATATCTCATTTCTCCAAACAAAATCACCTAAATGGCCTAGGAGTCTCCTTCCATGTTTAGTGAAGAGCATCAATTATGACCTAATTTTCATGGAGGAAGAAGTTATCACCCATAGGACAGTTGGCCATCTGAAAGACAGTGATACACATATGATAATACTCATGTTTGATCCCATTTATGCATTTTATTCTGTGAACAGCATATGTCAACATAAACAGTATGCATTCCTGTAAAATGAAAATGTCTGTATAACACTGTGTGTGATAAATACTAATGTGAAATATTACAAGCAAAAACGCCTTCATATATAACATTGGTAAAATAAAAATTACTTGTAATATCTTTACAGTTCATGTGTGGGATTAGAACCCTGGACAATACATGCACATTGCATGGAGGCCCAAAGACAACAGCATCATGTCACATGAGTCTGCTTACATGTCACATTCAAATACTACAACAAATAACAGTTTGAAGAACTTACAGAATGAGTCGGCAAACCTCAGGATCCATAGTCAGGCCACATGCTTAGTATATTGAGCCAGTACCGCTAACACCTTTGTTAATAATCGTCATTGAAGACATACCCATAACAGCAACAGCACATTTTTTGACAGTTTTGTTAGGAGAATTGAATTAAGAAATATCTGTAATATCAACATCACATACTCAATATTGAAAGTGTCAGAATCTGTAGGTTTCTATTGTTACTCCACAGAATGCAAGGAATTACCAGTAAGATAATCTGTAAATCAGCCTTCATATATGGTTAACATTTGCAGTTGAAGTATGTCTATACATCCACATATTGGAATGAAATAAAATAAACTATTTAAAAGAACAACACCTACATGCATAAAGTTCAAGACAACATCACTCCAGTTACTTATAACAACTTCTGTTTTAGATATCATTTTGAGTAAAAATGAATTTAAACATGTACCTTTTGAACTGACTAACTTTAAGAGATTTAGCAGTCACCAAAACAGAAATGCTACCAATTGCCAATGTACCTCTCACTCCGAATCACAGACTCAAAGTGCACCTTGTGTGTATCTACCTTTAAGTACAATTTGCTCCATTCATAATTAATGAGGATCATTAAAATTCAAGTTTTTTGAATCAAATTCATACACATCCACGTAAATTGGTTTCTTGTGTTGAAACACCCAGTTATACTGCATGAACACCCAATAGGTATCGATAAACAGTACCAAGTGTGGTATGTGCCTGTTATCTTCCAATGATCTGATAACATGACATCAGCACCACTTTCAAATATTGATTTTGATACATTTACAGATCAGACCACCGCTAACTGCGAACTATGTGGCACCTCAGTGAGAATTCCTCTGTGTTTGTATTTTCCAGAATTCTTCAATTTGAAGATTGTGATAGCTACTTCAAGGAGGCTGAGACATGTCATTGTGCCCAATTGCACTAACAAGGAGATGACCCATATGTTGACCATGTATGCCAGACTGGAGTATAGGATGACAGCCAGACCCAGGAACTTCAACAAGATCAATGTGTGGAAATGGATCGCAAGGGAGCATTGATGGAGGACGGTGATCTACCACACTGTTGTGCAGGTTCATCACCTCTATGATGACCTGCTTTGGAGGGACTTAGAGGAACTTCGAAGAAGGGTCACCAAGGTCTGGAGGCAGCCTGTAGATATCTACAGTAAGTATCATTATTCAGCATATACCTGAGTATTGCTATAGATTTTACAGATAATTCTCTGTCCCATTTCTAGCAGATAGATATTTTTATAATGCTGTGACAATTAACTCATGGGGATAATTAAGTGGACTTGATAAATACTGCCCTATTAACTATGGGTTTGATTCCCATGTTAAGTTATTTAATGTTTGTTTGTTTGTCTTTCGGCTTTTCCCAGTAAGGGGTCGCCACATCGGAACTCCAGTCCGCTAATGATTGGCAGTAGATTTTTACGAAACACCAAGGTGCCAGCTCGATGCCCAACCTTCAATGAAGGCACACCCATTTATGCACGTATGTCTTTCGAACACTACCCAACCTCGGGGAGGACATGCAGACTCCACCCAGAAGGCACTCCCAAGCCCAGCCGAGAATCAAACAGGAGAACCTCTTGCTGTGAGGTAACAACGGCATATGTTAAGTTGTGTTATTTAATAAAGTGTATAATATCAATAATTATGTTCTTTGGAAATGTATGTATGTTTTACAACATCTAAGTACATCATTTCACATAGCCACTGTCCACCTGCATCAGTTTTATTTTATAGTCCCATGGTATCACCTACAGCACCATTATAGGTTGGAATAAAAACACGTATATAATTTCATTACATCATTCCTCCTAAAAAATTACATGGACACATTTATTTAATTTAAAAAGTAATGCCTGTCTGACTACTTACACATAGGTTTTTAGTTATGCATTGATAGCTTTTATTTCTTTACAATAGAAGAACCAATAATTGCTTGCATTTTCTGTATTCATCTGTTCTCTGCAGGATTTCTAATAATCACCCGCAGTACTGGTGTTCTGTACTGAATCCCTTGCTAAAAGTAGCTTGGCCTGTAAAGCAAATGGACATCATGTCTAAATTTTGGCATGCTGTGGGTTCTAATCCACACAGAGGAAAATATAAAGTCACCCATAGCAGTTTTTTGAAGAACCATATTGCAATACTTTATATTAGTGTTTATGTTGTGCATGGTAACAACTCACTGGCGTAATCTTTGCATTTCTATGAATATGGAGGTAATCTATAGCACTATCATAACATCAGCTTTCTAATAACAGGGTTCGTAGAGCAGTATCTGTCTGTTTAAGAATGGCATGTGCTCGTAGCTCAAATTGTAAGGAAATAGCCCATCATGTCTACATTTTGGCATGCTGCGTGTTCAAATGCAGAGAGGGGTCACAAACATTGGAAACTGTTATCTTGCTTTAATATACCCACACCATTTATGAGAGAAAAATATTAAGCTTATTGATATTAACGTATTGCTTAGCATAACTGCAATTAACTCAGTTATTCATCAGATTCCTACTAACATATCTATATTTTGTAATGTTCTAGTAACATCAGCTATTTAACTACAGGGGTAGTTAATCTTGTTAAATCTTTCCATATATCTGAGCAAATCTTTGGCTAATGTTGTATACTTCGTAAAATTGCCATGAATGTCTGTTTTCTCATGAAATATTAAAGTCAATTGTAGAACATCATAATCCTCAAATTATGATGGAGTGGAATGAGAAGACTAACAACTGAAATGCAGAACAGGGAAGATGTATATATTTTCCAAGTGATGTGCAGTTTTGAGAAGAATATCATAGTCCTCACACATACATTCCTGTGTCCATTATGCACAGCAACATGTATGGTTCTGTTCACAGAAGCTGTATGCTATATGACACTGTCACACTGCCTGAAGAATGTATGCAATTACTGTCAATGTATCTGAATAAAGTGATAACATGAATGTATTTATCCAACAGTTTAGCTACATGAGCAGCACATGTTCATACTTTGCAATCATAACTCAAAATCCTTATTAGCAGACCATCACCCATCCAGATGATGACATAACGTCAAGTATTTTCACTGCATGTAAAAATATGCTCTGTCAGTTAAGATGTGTTAGGTAGGCAGATAGCTCTCAAGGTTAGAGTTTGTATGTAGATTGTGGCTGTAGGTCTAAATATCATGTTCTCCAAACTGTGTTCAAAGATGTTAATACCTGAATGTAAAAAAAGTCAACTGTGTATTGTGATTACCTAATGTTCTTCAGAAAGAAATGTCTACAAACTGTGTTGAGAAATGTATATCAGTGTTATTCATACTTTTTCTTTTTTGATTTCAGGCGAGGAGGATTTCAGCTGGAACAAAGCCATATGCATTGAGTGGATGCACAGACTTGAGGACTAGCAGAGGAAGAGAGGTATGTTGATTATTTTACCTATTTTATGAACTGAAATGCATCTGCCCCTGTTTACAGGCTTATATTTTTCGCAATAACATGTATATATTGATTAAAACGCAGAAATATCCATCATGCATCAGTAAGCTAAGTGAAATCATCACCAGGTAGCTGTGCTTACAACTGTGATTAAAATCTAACATTGTTGATATTTTATGCATTACTGAGCCATTGTTTCAGCACACAGTTTTTGAATTGTAATCCACAACATAAATAACAGTTGTGTTGGTATATCTGGCACACATCTGTGTAGTTGTATCTTCTGTATACAAGTCTAAATGTTTTGAGTGGTGCTTATGATGTATGGTTTGGCATATTTGTGTGTTTGTCTGTGCTTTTCTGAGATTGATCTTGTGTGTATAGCTTTCCTGTTCATAAAGTGAATGGTTGTCTGCTGTGTCAATGTCTAGACTGCTGTTTGCAGAATGTGTTGCAGGCCATTTAGTTCAACATTGGTATTGCACCTGGCTCAAACCTGTGGGTGTTTTGGCAGAAGCTCACTTATAACCTAGGTTTACTGACACTTGAGCAAATGCCCAGTTGATTAAAGCAATTCATATTCAGCACACCCGGTTAACAAGTGGTATTACATCTGCTTCAGATGCCTTGAATGTTTTTGTAGAAACACAATTATAGCCAAGGTTTAATGATACTTGAGAAAGATGCACATTTGATTGCAGCCGTTGAATATCAGCAAGCATATTCACAATGTTTTGATTTTTCAGACTACTGTTTACTAATTGTTTTGGTAGATAAAGTATACAGCTGTACACATGCGATACTGTTAGTAACAGATATATGAGTCTCATATGTCAACAGCTGTGGTGACTGAACATATCACATTGTTTTTAATGATTAGATTCTCCTATGTCAACAGCTGTGGTGACTGAACATATCGCATTGTTTTTAATGTTGTACTCATTATATTGATGTGTGTTTAGTGAATTATCATGCTGCCTGTCTCAGACATTTCTCATATGGCTTGCCTATTGTCAGCAATATTGTCAGATCACTTTCTCCTCATTTTATTAATGACATTTTGTGGCTGTTCATATATATCATTCAGGGAATACTACTAAATCTTGAACTTTTGAAATATCAAATTTCAAAAGCTTGAGACCATGTAGTCGAAACCCCACATTACCGAAAGACCAGAAGTGCGAAATTCAAAATCCCAATGTTAAGGGATTTTGAGTTAGCGCTTCTAGTGTTGCGGTTCAGGTAAGTATGTGTGTGTAAGTGTGTTTGTGAGGGGCTTTAGTGTGTGTAAGTGTGTGTTGTGACTGTGGTGTGTGTGTGTGTGTGTGTGTGTGTGTGTGTGTGTGTGTGTGTGTGTGTGTGTGAGGGGCTGTAATGTGTGGGTGTGAGCTTGCCTTGTGTGTATGTTTGTGCAATCTCGGACTTAGAATATTAAAGTAGGGGGGTGTGGGGGGCAGGGGGCAAAGCCCCCCTGCTTATATTTAGTGTAGGGTGGTTTGTTTGGTTATGGGGAGAGGCTGTGTGTATGTTTGTGTGTGTGTTGTATGTATGTAGTACTTTCGGGATTTTGAATTTCGCGGTTTTAACATTTTGGTAATGTGGGGTTTCGGGCTTATAGTCTCTGTATTTTGGGCTTCGGGATTGTGTAATTTCGGGATTCAGTAGTGAATCCATCATTCAATGCAGACAGTACAATATGTTGATTCGAGCATTCATACAGTCTTACAAAGCTAATGACCTGTGTGTGTGTGTGTGTGTGTGTGTGTGTGTGTGTGTGTGTGTGTGTGTGTGTGTATGTGCGTGTGCGTTTGCGTGTGTTTGTCTAATCATATACAATCATTCAGAAAATTATACTGGCATCCTTTTTATAACTACGATATATAAGGCCTTAGGTATCTCTTTCCATAATGAACATGTGTCAATCCCTGTGTAAATTGTCATCATAATTACATTGTATTGTGCTATGATATTCATGGGACTGTTATGTGTGATAGACATTTGTTTTTTTTTTTTACTGTGTTTTGCAATTAATCTTTACAGAGCATGGAACCCGTGAACACTCTTTGATACAAAAACAACAATGAGCACATGCAAGGTCACTGCCAGAGTCTTCAGACGTTAACAGTGGTGATGATGATGATGATGACGATTTTAAGAACCTCTACCTGCCCCTGCCTGAGCCATTATGCCTGCACCCTAGAGGAGATACTGGCACAACCAGAATCAAGAAAATTTTCAGGAGGAGATCCAGGAGGTTATGACCAATGTGTTCCAAACACAGATGAGGGATATGATGGAGTCCTTCTTTGAGGATAAGGCACGGGCTATGTGGGATTCATTCATATCAACAACTTGTGAGATCATTCAGGAGGTTAAACCCCATTAGCCTAGTGTTATGCTCCCAACATGGTGATTGTCATTTCACTAACTGGACTGTATATGCCCTCTTGTGCATGCATACCATGTATTTGTCAAGCTTATGTGTTACTGTCATGTAGCACTTACTTCCATTTCAATGTGTGCATAACACGCATTAACACATTACACTTTTCCCCCACATTCAACTGTCCGTGCATTGTGTCAGTTAACCTGCAAATAGTGCTGCAAGAGGTAGCCTGTAAACATGTATGTTACTGGGATAACTGACAGACAACATATGTTGTTCATACTCTATCCCTAACAGTGTGATATGCCTTGGATTTCTGTTTTGCCATATCAGATATGCACAACATAAGGACGTCATTCTACATGTTTTTTAGATGACAGTTGTCATGATGTCTCACTGTCATGATGTAGTTTTGTGTGTCATTAATTGGCAATACTGATGCCATGTGGGATCATATACCAGTATATCCTGTCTAAGTGCCATCCTCCATTTCTCACTGCATCAAACAGCAATGTAACATTAATCTGTACACAATTTTACAGATAACATGTTTCTTCACAGTACATTATGCCATGTTTGCTGTATGTGCGTTTCCACACCCATTACATAGTGACATCAGTGTACACCGTCTAAAAATAATTGTACACATTAAATGACTGTACTTGTGTGTGCACATAGTCAGATACATACTGACACTCCACTGTACCTTTGACGTGACCATTGACTGAGTTACTGCTGATGGATGCCCATAGGAGTGTCCTCTGATCCATAGTGGGCAGGGTGGTTGACATACACCTGCATTTCTTTGTTTGACATTTGCATAACAGTATATGTGTATGTGCTTAACATTTTCAGCTTCTTTACATATGCATGTTGATATGATATGATTGCACATTACTGTGTGTGTCTGTTTTATATGTGTCCAGTTCTGTGGACATCAGCAATCAAGCTGGCAATTTGACATACATTTTCCATTTGGTTGAATTTATTTCTGTGTGTAATGTGATAGAGCATAGGTAGGTACATTTTTCTGCATTTCACCATGGCTGGTATGCATTCCCACCCTGTTTGTCAACTTTCCATTGCCCATGATGTGCAGTATGCTGTCAGTGTAACTTACCTTTCCTTACTGTTTTTTCCAACCTTTGTCTGTCTTGTGTTGTACTATTTCTTGTATGGGCATACCTGCTAAGATTACCTTCTCTTCCACTTTCCCTGTATTTACCTTTCCTTCTACTCTTAAAAAAAAAAATCTGGCATATTCCTACCAAAAAAAAAAAAATTGCCCATGCCCCACTAACTTTCCATCGGATTTTGATATTCCAACATCCATCTCATGTGTCCGTCTTCTTCACTCATACCCCTCATCTTCTTTTCTATCTCCCTCTCTCCTTGGGTGTGTGTGGCACTTGTTCTCCCCACTCAAATCCAAAACCTTTCATTAGTAAATGTTAGCTTCGATGATGTGGCCATGATTGCTCTTCACTTTTAATTTTTTATTAGAAAATTTACGGATTCCCCCAGAATCCATAAATCCAAGCTGACATATTTTATTAATACATTTATTACAGAGATATAAGTAGTTGTCTCTCAGTTTACTATATAGAGTGATATAAATATATATATATATATATATATATATATATATATATATATATATATATATATATATATATATATATATGTACACACACACACACACACACATTAGTGGATGTAATATGGAAATATCCATAGTTGTCTGAGATGCTTATGTATCTTTTCCTGACAATTTATGTTAGAAACACCATTCGGCTTATATTGGGATAGTTGGTATTTTTTATTGTTTTTTTATTTTTTTTGGGGGGGGGGGGGTTACCATAATAGAGTCAGTTACATTTACAAATGTCATTTGGCTTATATTGGAATAGTTCGCATTTTTTATTTTTGGAGATTCTGTTATTTATTTATTTATTTGTTTATTTATTTATTTATTTGAAGTTTGTTTGCCAGGATGGTCCATTTGGCCAAGAAGAGCCCATTTTCAATGGAGTCTTCAGGAGAAAATCTCCATAAAGACAACATACATACTATAAATAAGTTATTAGTAATATAATAAAAAGAAGTACAGGTAAAAACATGGTATTTGAAGGTACAATTTAGTAAAATGCCTAAACAAAATATTATAAAAACCATAAACAAAAATTATAAAAAACAGAAGTAAATATTTACAAATATGCTAGTTCCTACCACTGCATAAAACAGATATTAAAAACCACTAAGTCAATATTTACAATTATATTTGTTTATACTGAGGAAATATAAGAGTAGGCAAGGGATACATATGTTACAAGAGTTAAGGCAGAGCAGGAAAAGTTTGGAGAAGAAGAGAGTAAAGGAGGAGGTGGGAATATAGGTAGTTTGGAGTGGGGTGGGAGAGGGAGGGAGGGTGAGAAATAAGGTGAGTTACTATATTTTTATATAACTATCAGGATGATTGAACTGTGATCATCTTTCCGTAACTTTAATACTGTACAATGTGATTGGATAGCCATTTCTTTTTACTTATGGATTACTTACTCATTTTGATAGTATGTCATTGACACTGCTATACTCCTCTGTGCACTGAGCTATTCTGAGTTTCTTTTTGTACATTTATATATTACAATGTTATCTGCAAGTTTCATGCTGATATCGTCATAATGCACCAAATTCCATGACCTTTACTGAATCTAGACCCAAAAATGATGACCACTGTTATAAAAAAGTGAAATACCTAAATGGAATACAGCTGAACACCAATTTAAAATAGGGAAAATGTAAGATAACCCAGTAAACGAAAACAGCAACATGCACTGTGCAAAGCAATAATATGTAATCAATATGATTTTTTTTTTTTTTGGTAGCTGGGACCAAACACAAATTTGAACACAAATGTCCCTCTTCACTTGCAAACTCAGGATACACTGTCTTATTAAGTTACTTCCTTAGCGTTATAAAGTAGACAAACAGAGGCTGAAGAAAGCAAATTGTGGACTACACAAACTAGCTTTTTAAAAGTGCATAGCCTTAATCCCTTGCAATAATACGTACATTTGTATAAGTCCCAGAAGAAGATAAAATGAAAAGTATGCAGAATGTGCAACAATTACCAAGGTTAATCTGCCCATGCAGGACTGTCCAAATTAATTTTGTGATTTCTCTGTAGTTGAGTTTACTTTGTTTTGGTAAATGCTTGGAAGAGAAGTGGTCATTTGGACTTTGAGAATTTCAAGTGCTGTGGCATATCTGCCACTGGACATCATTAGTTTCCAGGAGAGAATCAAGGGTCTAAAATGCTGAAATCAGTACTAATTTGGTGTCCACTGGAATTAAAATATCTGAAAAAAATAGTTTGTGCTGTGATTTTTTCATATGAATTGTAAGTGGAGATAAATCCTTTGGTATAAGTTACTGTATATTTTTCCCAGTCTAACAAGCAGCAGGTGAGGCAGATGCAGCTTGACCATACTGATTTATTTACTTTGTTGTCAGCTGGCTGAGATGGAGTAGCTCAGTTTCTCAGATAAATACGATAATTGTCGTTCTTCCAAGAATGTGTGCCTGGGCTCAACTCTGGTCACAGATGAAACTGGATGTTCTTACCTCTCTTATATGCACAAGTATTGGTCTGTTGTCCAGCATACAGATCAGAGTATACTCCTCTTCAATAATGCTCCACTTTTAATAAAATGTCTCCAATGCCTCATCAATCCACTGGCAATAAGATGTCCATCCCCCTGCTAGAATGGCTATATGAGTTATCGCTGCAAGCATTTCATCAGTGTTGGTGTTACAGTTGGTTGACTTATGTAATAGTCATAGTTCATTATACTGACCATTACAGAATTCCTGGGCTTTTACCTTTTCTTCATGTTTGTGTAACCCCGTAGTTAGTATATTTAGTTTCTCGGGGTGGTTGAGGGTGGAGTCCCCAAGTCTGGGACACTATGGAAGTGAAGCTCCCCACATAAAATTTGTTTTTTGTTTTTCTTTTTCTAATTACAAATGCACCATATTCATTTACATCTGTGATTACTTTTTTCATTGATTTTAGTTGCAATTAGTGGTAATTGCCGATGAGTTTGTTTGATGTTTGTGTTTTGATCAGACTAACCTATGGTTATCCATTTTAATCTCATGTGCAAAAATGTGAAAAAGGGGTTGTGGATTGATATATGTATGTATATATACATACATACACACACGTGTACGCGTGTGCACAATTACACAAATGTACATGCACAAATACAGCCATAGTAAGACTGTGATATAGTTTTATATATATATAAATATATATATATATATATATATATATATATATATATATATATATATATGTGTGTGTGTGTGTGTGTGTGTGTGTGTGTGTG
The DNA here is from genome assembly GCF_019279795.1 of Protopterus annectens. NCBI lineage: Eukaryota > Metazoa > Chordata > Ceratodontiformes > Protopteridae > Protopterus > Protopterus annectens. Next base: position 825,323,983 of record NC_056735.1, on the reverse strand, counting down.
TGTGTGTGTGTGTGTGTGTGTGCCTGTGCCTGTGTGACTATGAGTATTATTTCTACATTTCTACTAAAAGTTAATTAAACAAATGCTTAAAACACACAAGGGAGGAAAAGTAGACTACAAAGTGTTTTTTGCAGGGATAGCAGGTCCCCCACACCCCTCAAACTTATATATATCAACTCCATGGTCACACCAACTTGAAGAAGGGAGAAATCTTCTAAATCAATCAAATCACTGCCGGTGCACATTTACCGATCTCATCAGCAAGAATTTTAGGAAACACCAAGTGTTCTACAGCTTAACAACTGACTCTAATCCTGGTTAACTTATGAGAACATCACTAACTTTACAAGGCAAAGCGTAAAAATATCAATCACAATGACAAACATTCTGCAAAAATCAAGTTAGTAAACCAATGCTGATTCAACCAAAAAAATAACTACAATATTCTATTGAATGACTTTACAACTAAGGCATCTACTTCTGCATATATCCTACCAAATAAATCTATATAACAGTCAGGCACACACGTTATAGCATACAGCATGACAGCACAGTAGCACAGTGGTTAAAATCTCTGCTTTGCTCCAGAGCTCGTATCCGACTGCCAGTCACTGCATGTGTGGAGAATGGATGTTTCACCCATGTTTTCTCCCACATTCTATAAACATGCTTTATGTTCATCCATATTGTATTTGTAATTCCTCTTGTGGTTCTCATCATGTTTGAAAAAGGGCCAATACAGATGTGTTAATTCATTCAGTTAAGAAATTAATAAACATTATTGTTTGTATCACAGTAGTTGAAACTAAAACACATACATACATAAATGTTTAGCTATGTAGTTATTGCTGAAAATTTGTCATTTCTAAGTGCATACATTTTAATTTCAGTACACATGGAACATAATATTGCTTGCTCAAAGTGTCCAACATTCTGTCTATAGTGTCACTAGCACTCCATTAGTCGGAGTTATAATCTACTCTGTAAATAAATAGATGCCTGATATGGCACAGTTCCCAGATGGCTATAGTTACACAATATCAAAAAAAACCTTTAAATGGATAATGTGATACTGTAGCTTTTGTGTGCTCCAGGCAAAGGTGGAGAAACAGGAGACAAAAAACTGCAGTCAAGGTTTCACACTACATTTACATGTGATATAGTAAATTCTTCAGTGGTTTTACAGAACAGTTACATGGCCAGAGTGGTCATTAATGCTGGGATGTATATTTATACAGCACTGATCTGTGATTGTTGTGTAATATGCCTTTTATATTCTCGATAACTTTTCCCAAAAAGATGCATATCTCATATTTGCCATCCATAATTAATTAGTTGGTATTTTTTATTGTTTTTTTATTTTTTTTGGGGGGGGGGTTACCATAACAGAGTCAGTTACATTTACAAATGTTATTTGGCTTATATTGGAATAGTTTGCATTTTTTATTTTTGGAGATTCTGTTATTTATTTATTTATTTGTTTATTTATTTATTTATTTGAAGTTTGTTTTCCAGGATGGTCCATTTGGCCAAGAAGAGCCCATTTTCAATGGAGTCTTCGGGAGAAAATCTCCATAAAGACAACATACATACTATAAATAAGTTATTAGTAATATAATAAAAAGAAGTACAGGTAAAAACATGGTATTTAAAGGTACAATTTAGTAAAATGCCTAGACAAAAAATTATAAAAATCCATAAACAAAAATTATAAAAAACAGAAATAAATATTTACAAATATGCTAGTTCCTACCACTGCATAAAACAGATATTAAAAACCACTAAGTCAATATTTACAATTATATTTGTTTGTACTGAGGAAATATAAGAGTAGGCAAGGGATACATATGTTACAAGAGTTAAGGGAGAGCAGGAAAAGTTTGGAGAAGAAGAGAGTAAAGGAGGAGGTGGGAAGATAGGTAGTTTGGAGTGGGGTGGGAGAGGGAGGGTGAGAAATAAGGTGAGTTACTATATTTTTATATAACTATCAGGATGCTTGAACTGTGATCATCTTTCCGTAACTTTAATACTGTACAATGTGATTGGATAGCCATTTCTTTTTACTTATGGATTACTTACTCATTTTGATAGTATATCATTGACACTGCTATACTCCACTGTGCACTGAGCTATTCTGAGTTTCTTTTTGTACATTTATATATTACAATGTTATCTGCAAGTTTCATGCTGATATCGTCATAATGCACCAAATTCCATGACCTTTACTGAATCTAGACCCAAAAATGATGACCACTGTTATAAAAAAGTGAAATACCTAAATGGAATACAGCTGAACACCAATTTAAAATAGGGAAAATGTAAGATAACCCAGTAAACGAAAACAGCAACATGCACTGTGCAAAGCAATAATATGTAATCAATATGATTTTTTTTTTTTTTTGGTAGCTGGGACCAAACACAAATTTGAACACAAATGTCCCTCTTCACTTGCAAACTCAGGATACACTGTCTTATTAAGTTACTTCCTTAGCGTTATAAAGTAGACAAACAGAGGCTGAAGAAAGCAAACTGTGGACTACACAAACTAGCTTTTTAAAAGTGCATAGCCTTAATCCCTTGCAATAATACGTACATTTGCATAAGTCCCAGAAGAAGATAAAATGAAAAGTATGCAGAATGTGCAACAATTACCAAGGTTAATCTGCCCATGCAGGACTGTCCAAATTAATTTTGTGATTTCTCTGTAGTTGAGTTTACTTTGTTTCGGTAAATGCTTGGAAGAGAAGTGGTTATTTGGACTTGGAGAATGTCAAGTGCTGTGGCATATGTGCCACTGGACATCATTAGTTTCCAGGAGAGAATCAAGGGGCTAAAATGCTGAAATCAGTACTAATTCGGTGTCCACTGGAATTAAAATATCCGAAAAACATAGTTTGTGCTGGGATTTTTTCATATGAATTGTAAGTGGAGATAAATCCTTTAGTATAAGTTACTGTATATTTTCCCAGTCTAACAAGCAGCAGGTGAGGCAGATGCAGCTTGACCATACTGATTTATTCACTTTGTCGTCAGCTGGCTGAGATGGAGTAGCTCAGTTTCTCAGATAAATACGATAATTGTCGTTCTTCCAAGAATGTGTGCCTGGGCTCAACTCTGGTCACAGATGAAACTGGATGTTCTTACCTCTCTTATATGCACAAGTATTGGTCTGTTGTCCAGCATACAGATCAGAGTATACTCCTCTTCAATAATGCTCCACTTTTAATAAAATGTCTCCAATGCCTCATCAATCCACTGACAATAAGATGTCCATCCCCCTGCTAGAATGGCTATATGAGTTATCGCTGCAAGCATTTCTTCAATGTTGGCGTTACAGTTGGTTGAATTATGTAATAGTCATAGTTCATTATACTGACCATTACAGAATTCCTGGGCTTTTACCTTTTCTTCATGTTTGTGTAACCCCGTAGTTAGTATATTTAGTTTCTCGGGGTGGTTGAGGGTGGAGTCCCCAAGTCTGGGACACTATGGAAGTGAAGCTCCCCACATAAAATTTGTTTTTTGTTTTTCTTTTTCTAATTACAAATGCACCATATTCATTTACATCTGTGATTACTTTTTTCATTGATTTTAGTTGCAATTAGTGGTAATTGCCGATGAGTTTGTTTGATGTTTGTGTTTTGATCAGACTAACCTATGGTTATCCATTTTAAACACGTGCAAAAATGTGAAAAAGGGGTTGTGGATTGATGTATGTATGTATATATACATACATACACACACACGTGTACGCGCGTGCACAATTACACAAATGTACATGCACAAATACAGCCATAGTAAGACTGTGATATAGTTTTATATATATATATATATATATATATATATATATGTGTGTGTGTGTGTGTGTGTGTGTGTGTGTGTGTGTGTGTGTGTGTGTGTGTGTGTGTGTGCCTGTGCCTGTGTGACTATGAGTATTATTTCTACATTTCTACTAAAAGTTAATTAAACAAATGCTTAAAACACACAAGGGAGGAAAAGTAGACTACAAAGTGTTTTTTGCAGGGATAGCAGGTCCCCCACACCCCTCAAACTTATATATATCAACTCCATGGTCACACCAACTTGAAGAAGGGAGAAATCTTCTAAATCAATCAAATCACTGCCGGTGCACATTTACCGATCTCATCAGCAAGAATTTTAGGAAACACCAAGTGTTCTACAGCTTAACAACTAACTCTAATCCTGGTTAACTTATGAGAACATCACTAACTTTACAAGGCAAAGCGTAAAAATATCAATCACAATGACAAACATTCTGCAAAAATCAAGTTAGTAAACCAATGCTGATTCAACCAAAAAAATAACTACAATATTCTATTGAATGACTTTACAACTAAGGCATCTACTTCTGCATATATCCTACCAAATAAATCTATATAACAGTCAGGCACACACGTTATAGCATACAGCATGACAGCACAGTAGCACAGTGGTTAAAATCTCTGCTTTGCTCCAGAGCTCGTATCCGACTGCCAGTCACTGCATGTGTGGAGAATGGATGTTTCACCCATGTTTTCTCCCACATTCTATAAACATGCTTTATGTTCATCCATATTGTATTTGTAATTCCTCTTGTGGTTCTCATCATGTTTGAAAAAGGGCCAATACAGATGTGTTAATTCATTCAGTTAAGAAATTAATAAACATTATTGTTTGTATCACAGTAGTTGAAACTAAAACACATACATACATAAATGTTTAGCTATGTAGTTATTGCTGAAAATTTGTCATTTCTAAGTGCATACATTTTAATTTCAGTACACATGGAACATAATATTGCTTGCTCAAAGTGTCCAACATTCTGTCTATAGTGTCACTAGCACTCCATTAGTCGGAGTTATAATCTACTCTGTAAATAAATAGATGCCTGATATGGCACAGTTCCCAGATGGCTATAGTTACACAATATAAAAAAACCTTTAAATGGATAATGTGATACTGTAGCTTTTGTGTGCTCCAGGCAAAGGTGGAGAAACAGGAGACAAAAAACTGCAGTCGAGGTTTCACACTACATTTACATGTGATATAGTAAATTCTTCAGTGGTTTTACAGCACAGTTACATGGCCAGAGTGGTCATTAGTGCTGGGATGTATATTTATACAGCACTGATCTGTGATTGTTGTGTAATATGCCTTTTATATTCTCAATAACTTTTCCCAAAAAGATGCATCTCTCATATTTGCCATCCATAATTAATGCTGCCTTTTCAGGCAGCTGCACAAATTTTCATTGCATTTTCACAGCACAGTTTTACTGCATTATTCTTAGCCGAGTTTGGTGTGGCATCTACATTCTTAGATTATACTTTATATAAAAAAGGATTAACATGACTGTACATATAATATGGTTTGCTTTTGCAATTTAATAGTTCAATGATTTTCATTTGCTTAAATTGTAAAATTAAGTGCTACAGGGGTCATTTAAAATATTTAAATAAAAGTTAAAATGCAGTAAATTACTTGTTAAAAGGAAAATGGCTTTACTTACATATCATCGGTATACTCATATTTTATTCCAGGAAGCAAATATTAAAACAGAAAAGGACTACATAATATTTCAATTGCATCAGCATAATTAAAATAGGAGTACACTGCTGACATGCATTTACTTTCCAGCCAATGTGGTGGCTTTGGAAACATGTTAACATAATTACAGGTCATGTTAGCAATTTAAGTTATGTGCATATTTAAGTGACATAAATAAAATATTTCAGCTGTCTAGGTTTCCCATGTTAATGATGTATTTTTAAATCTGAGTGGTTTAAAGATTATAGGCTTATATACAATTTGCTTTTTAACTTGAGCCACTTAAAGGGACACTGATTTACGTGATGTTTTATCATGTGAATTTACTCAAGCTTTCAATTAAACAGGTGAGTTCAGTGTTAATATCTGCATCCTCCTAAAACTGTATGATGAAAAAATCTTCAACTGTTGTGTTACTAAACATATAGTTTCCACGTAGTTTGCAATTTTTTGATTGAATTATACAAATACACATTATAGACCACCTCCTTTAATATCTGAGCTGTTTTTTCATGACTGTGTTGCCATTACAACACTCTCATCATTGCAATAGATAATTGTCCTGCTTCCTAAACAGATGTATTCTCAGCAAATAGAAATCTGTTTGTAATTAAACATTACTGATCACTTCAGTGTGTTATCACCATTAGTTTTATTAATATATACTCTGAAGTGATCAGTAATGGTTATCATAATTAGTTTTAATAATACATTTAAGTAGTTCAGTTGCATGGTACTAGAATCACTATCACCAATAATGCTCCTCATGACACAGATGAACGTTTAACCACAAGTGTAATGCTAAGAAAATCAACACAACAAGATAACAAAGAAGCCCCAGTGCCCAACCTCCTTCTCCAAACTGATGTTGATGAGCTCTAACTAAAGGGAGCTTGGATACTAGGTCTCTGCATCACTCTGCCATAACAGCTATGCAGCCATGATGGTAACATTTTTATGAATTAAAGTCAAGGACAATAATAGAGAACAGTGCAGGTATGTATATCTATTTATTAAACCCTGCAAATTATTCAAAAATATTATACCTAGGAAAACACATTAGAATACTATGCTAAGTTGTCCAGATAAAGTTTTTAAAGATACTCTCATGTTAATAATTTCTGCATTAGTGATCACATACTGATAAAAAGCAAAATGCATCTATAAATGCATATATGTATATATGTAACATATAGGTTTAATTTCTCCTTTTTTAAGAAAGTTAGGTAATCATTTCATTTCCCACCAATAAACTGTGCCAGTCAAGTATCAGAAATGTTTAGATTATATTTTCTTAAAAATCTTTTCACAGTTAATACTGATTTATTATTAAAACAATCACATTTAGTGCATGAAATGCTGGGCTAGGGTCCTCAGTCTCCACTGAAAATTATTAGACACCTACACTTGAAATTCTCCACCTCCCTTAGGAAAGGTGAAACAAAAAAAAATACTACTCGGTCTTCCTTCTCCGATCAAATCCTCGGTGATTATGTTCATTAATCCAGGATGCGTCACCTGGAGAATTTATCCTATTAGAGGTGTCAGAACCGAAGACAGCTGAAAACAAGAAAAGACTGCTGTAATGTAACTCTTTTGTTTATGGAAATAATTGATCCAAACAATTATTTTAAGAGGAGAACATTTCTGGAACTAAACAAGAATCTCATTTAAAGGACACCTCCATGTACATGGCAAGTTTTTTTTTTTTTCTCACCAGAAAGTGCTTTTCCTTACCCTTTAATTGGATGTTAACAATGTCATATATAAATGAAGCATAAATTAAGTAACATTTATTTACATCTTTCTGTACATCATTTTGTATTTCTTTGAAATTTCATCTTATTCCATTTGGAATTTATCACAGTATCTGATATCTTGTCTGGCATGTGACAACCTCTCATTGTAAGCTGTTATTCACAACAGCAAGACAGAAAACGTGTACCTGAGAAAGTGAGAGCCTGTCATCACAGTGTGAGAATTTGTTTCTGAAATTGTTTTATTCAGTCTTGCATAAATAAAACAATTGTCTTTGCCACTGACAAACTTCTGTTTTTTTTTTTTTGTTTTGTTTTTTTTTTTTAATGAAATATTTTAAACTCTCTATCTTTCCAAGGATTCTCTCCTTCACGGACATTACATTACAGATTGAAGAACCTGTGAATCATATGAAGGTGGCATTTTCATACATCATACCTCTCAAATGTCCAGATTTTTGCATCATATTTTGGTCTGCTCCTCATAAAAATTGTGATTTTCTGGCAAATCAGTGAGGATTGAAGTAATTAAATAATGACATACATCTGAGTTTCAGAATTCACATCCTCCAGAAAATGCATACTAATACTATTATTATAGAAAGTTTTAAGTTTATAAGAGCAATATTTAAAATCTGTCCCTATTTTTGGGGTATTGTCCCCACATTATTTTAAGCTTCATCCAGATTTCTTACACTAAGAAAGGTTTGTGGTTTGCACTCTTGTGGGAGGAGAGGGTAGATTCTGCCCTTCTGAGCTGGGAATTGCTGGTTAAACTTTATTGTGCCTGCTTATTTGAAATGTTTCATTCTGAAATTGCTGCACCTTGTTTGCTGTAGCATAGACTAGCTTCAGACCTGCTAAATCTAGCTTTGTTTGTATAACTTGAGTACTAATCCAGGCCATCTTTTTTGGAGAAGGTTCCCCTGCACCCTTGTGGCAGGAGTGTGCAGCTAGAACTTGTCTGATTGAAGACTGCTGGAACAGGGCTCAGTTGAGCTTTTTTATTGGTTAATTGGTTAATTTGTTTAAATCAGTTTGCTCTTGTTTATTACTGTTATATTTAAGTGTGTATCTGTTCTCCTGTGTTAAATTGACCTAAACAGAGTTTAAATATCTTTAGCATAGTCTGATTACAGGTTTTGCTGTATTCAGATCTGTTTCTGTGATTCCTGTGTTTCCTGCTATCCCATCTTGTGTTGCCCAGGGCCTGCCTGCACTTAGTGGGAGTAAGTGAACTAGTTGGAACTGGTCTGGCATAGGGTGTTGAGCTAAGAGCTCAGGGACAAGGATTGATTGGTCAATTCCAATGTTTCTGTTTTACTTTTGTTTTTGTGGTATACCCAGCATTTCATAATTTCCTAGGTTGGTACTAGGCTATTGGCCCTAGCACATATACAAGCCTAGCCATAACAATTCCCGGGATATTTCGTCCCACAATATTTACTTCCCTGGACCCCTGTCTAGCAGGGCGACTGACATGATCCCCGCCAGTGAGTAGACAATATGCCACAGAGTATAGTTGGAGTTTTTTTAGATGGTCAGCATATGGCATCTACTTTAGGCCTGTAATTCTTTTAGTGAGGTATTTTTGCGCCTTTCCAGCTGTTGCAGATGTCTTGTGAGGTACATACCAAAGGGGGTGTTATACTCTATAATGGGTCTAATGAGGGATGAATACAGTGGGACAATGACCTCCTTTTTTCTGGATGAAAAGCCCTTAGTGATGAGGTGTGCCACATAAAAGGATTTCCTGTCCATCTGTGTCCCTAAGTCTCTCATCACACTTTCAGTGTTTAGTGTACTGCCACCTATGTGGTAATTCATGGGTACATGCTTTTTCCCAACGGGGATAACTATACATTTCTTGGCATTGACCTTGAGCCCATGGCTCTGGCACCAAGCATCTGTTTCTGTAAGGCCCTTTTGTAGAATATCCACATCATTTGGGGATTCAGTAATGGCTCCCAGTTTGCAAGCATCTGCAAACTTTGTTAGCCAGAGTCCCTTAGTGTTGGCCTGTACTTCAGAGAAGTAGATGCCAAACAAGAGCAGTCCCAGGACTGAACCCTGAGGTACTCCATTTGTCACTTGTGTGGAGCTGGATTTGGAGTCAGCTACTTTTATAGTCTGGGTTCTGTCAGTAGGCCAGTTGGCAACCCATCAAGTGACATAGGGATTTATGCCCAGCTTAATAAGTTTATCTATGATTCCAGAGTGGGAGATGGTGTCGAAGGCCTTGGCAAGGTCCAGATAGGCTGTGTGGAACACCTTACCCTCGTCCACAGCTCTGGAGACTGATTTGAAGAAGTCAATCAGGTTCAGGAGACAAGATCGGCCCTTCATGAACCCAAACTGGGTGGGGTCCAGTATTTGAAGGTTGCCATTGTCTTTGTTTATAAGTTCCATGATAATGCGTTCCATGCCCTTGCAGATCCGGCTCGTCAGACTGTGCATGGGCTTGTGCTTGTTTGCCCATTGCACACCACCGCTGTGCTGTTTTAACCCTTTCAGAGGTTTCCCAGTTGCATTTTTTCCCTTACCAGCACTCCTTTGTGAGTGAGGCCCTTGCCTTCAGCTACTGTATTGATTTTATCCAGCTCTACTCACACCTATAGGTACTCTCTTCAGATAGTACCCACTCTGCTATCCCTGACCTCTCTTCCACAGATTCTGACAAACATGGATGGGCAATTTCCTGTGGTTTCTTCTGCTAGTCTGGTTGATATGGGCATCCTGAGACAGTGTAGCAACTGCCTTATGTACACAGACAACCCTCTACTACTATCACCTAGGAACACAATATGTGAGAGATGCAATCACATTAAGAACCTAGAATCCTTGCTGTCTCTGAGAAGGTTGTCTGCACAAACACTATGAACACCACACCTCTAACACCACCCACATCTGTACAACACACTCCTAAATATGTGGGAGTTCTCAACAAAAACATACAAAAGAGACCTCCGAAGCAAAAACACACATCACAACCCACAGCACCAAGCATCACACATAGTACACACACCTGTGTCTCACAGCCTCTAAGGCCCAACCAAAAAAACCAACATACTAGTCATAGGAGACTCTATCGTGAGACACACAGATGTGCCCCTCACCAGGCTAGACAAGGAGAATTCACAGTAAGTTGTTTGCCAGGTGCTAGAATCCACCACATCATGCATGCACTCAAGTCTCTTAACAGCAGGTACTGTTATGACTCTGTCATAGTCCATGTTGGTGGAAATTACTTGAGACGTACCTCTGTGGATTATATAAAGAGATACCTGATTGAGCTTGCTGAATGTGTCCCACGCAGGTATGTCCCTAGCCTTAAGCAGCATAACCCAGAATGGTACCTCAATACAAACAGAAAATGACTGACTTTAACAATTGGCTTAATTTCTGGTGTCATTCCAAGGGTGTCCAGTACTTGACAGCCTGGGAGGACATAATTGACAGACCATGATGCTTTGCTAGAAATGGCGTTCATCTGTCTCCCCTGGGCTTTACACTTCTGGCAAAGGCTCTTGCCTCCCCCATAGTGACTTTTTTAGGCAAAGTCATGAGCACAAAATTACCAACATGAAAAATTCTTATAAACGAAATTTAAAGGTCATGCTGCTAAACACTAGGAGTCTTAGCATGAAACTGCATTCCTTGGCCTGGAGGATGCTGACATTTGTGCAGTCACTGAAACCTGGTTCAAAGCTGTGGAGAGCACCTCGGCCTTACCAGGTTACTCATCCCACCATACTTTCAGACCCCAAATGGAGGGCTACAAAGCCAAAGGAGGTGGAGTTTCAATATGTATCAAAGACATACACACATCCAGGCTGGTCAGATGGTATGACACACAGGAGACACTCCAAGTGCAGTTAACTGTTGACAAAACACCTATTCAAATCATAGCTAGCTACTGACCCCCAACCATGACTCAGGACACCCACTCCACCTATCTGGACTTACTTGAATTCATCAAGATTCAACCTTCTACCTTGATCTTGGGTGACTTTAACTACCCAACCATAGAATGGAAGACTATTTCTAGCCCAAACATGAATGTCCAGAGATTCCTCGACTTCATCACTGCCAATGCATTGGATTAGCTGATCGATACCCCTATGAGAGGTGAAAATACCCTGGACCTGGTTCTAACAGTATAAATAGCCACTATAGCACTCCTACAGTGTCATTCTCCTTGATAAGATCCGACCATAAAGCAATCACTTTTGAAGTCACCATCTCCCCTGAATCCCCCCTTGTAAGGGTCAAACGAAAAACCTTTTCCAAAGTGACTACAATCTCCTAAGAGCAGGTATAAATAGCTTCACAGCCACCATTCCTTCAGTTGAAACTAGCAATAATGTCCAAGCCTGCATCAAAAAACTATATGAGCATCTACATAGCTGTATGGACTCAGCAATACCTGACAGAACCAAATCATCTTCCTCAAGGAAGAGTAAACCTGTCTGGTGGACAGCAGCAATAAACAAACTCTATAATACAAGGAAGAAATTGCTGTCCAGGGCCAAGAAGGAGCAGGTGCCAAGCTGGAAGCAATCTCTCCTTTGTCTGAACAAGCAAATAAGGTCAATGGTGAAATACTCTAAGGCTAACTTCGAGTCCAAATTGGCCACATCCACCAAGGACAATCACAAGACCTTCTTCAAATATGTCCGCAATTTCAAAGGCAACACCCAAATCTGCTCTAAACTGGTGGTCAATAACACCAAATCCAGTGACCCGGGCAATTATAGGCCCATCAACCTAACTAGCCTGATCTGCAATGCCATGGAAAGCATTACCATGAACCTTATAAACAAGGACATTGGCAACCTCCAAACACATTTTGGTTTTGTCAAAGGGAGATCATGCCTGATAAACTTGGTTGACTTATTTGAAACAGTCACCAAAGCCATGGACGAGGGAAAGACGGTGCACCCTGTCTACCTTGACCTAGCCAAAGCCTTTGGCACTATTCCCCACTCGCACATAATAGATAAACTCTCCCAGCTAGGCATCAACCTATATGTTGCCAGATGGATAGCTAACTGGCTGACTGATAGAACCCACTCATTCAAAGTAGGGGAAGCCACCTCTAGTAGTAGAACCATAACAAGTGGTGTACCCCAATGATCAGTCTTGGGGCCTCTACTGTTTAGGATATACTTTTCTGAGGTGCAAGTCAAAACCAGAGGTCTCTGGCTGACCAAGTTTTCAGATAAACATCCTCCAAGAGGGCCTTACCCAAACTAATGTCTGGTACCAGAAGCATGGCCTCAAACTGAATGCCAAGAAATGCATCATTATCCCCTTTGGGGAAAATGTCATCCCCACTAATTATCACATTAATAACAATGTACTGAGCATGCAATCAGTTGTGAGAAACTTGGGCACCCAGGTTGATAGCAACCTGACTTTTGACCACCACATTGCCTCCATTGTACAGAAAGCTTTCTACATGGCTCACCTCATAAATAAGGGTATTTCATCTAGGAACAAGAGGTCATAATATCCTGTACTCCTCCCTTATCAGACCCATTATTGAGTACAATGCCCACTTCGGCATGTACCTTGCCAAGCACATGCAGCAGCTGGAGAGACCACAGAGGTTCCTGACCAGGAAAATCCAGGGTCTCAAACACCTATCCTATACAGATCAGCTAAAACCCTTGTCCCTCTACTCAGTCTCATACAGACTGCTCAGAGGTGACCTGTGTCTGGCATACAAGGCCATTTCAAACCTAGCCTTGATGGAGTTGCTGCACATCCATAAGACAAACTTAATTCACGCAACCAGCAGCAAGACCTTAACCTGGTCTTTGACATTAATAGAACTTGTTGGCATGATAGATTTGTGTCCCAGGGACTCTCCTGTATGTGGAACAGACTCCATCTCCATGTCAAGCAGAGTACCTCTCGATTCCTGTTTAACAAGAACCTGGATGACTGGATGGGAAAAAGAAAATATACCCCTGGGATCCCATCTGTGTCCCTACTGGGCAGGGGAAACAGGTTCTGATTTTGAGGGAACATGGGTGAAATTCTTGGCTAGGCTTATAAGGGCCTCTGGGCTAATAGCCTAGTATCATCCTATGAACCTATCCTAAGACATTGACAGATATGGATATTTCTAGTAGAAAGTCATAAAGAAAGGTATTGTGCAACACTCACTGTTCATGCTTATACAATTTGAAAAGAATTAAAATACAAGTAAGAGAAAGGTTGTTGGTTTTATAGTTATTATTGTCTTAACTCACCATCTTGTACATTCATTTCTAGGGAGTGTATCAGGTGGCTAAATTCATACTCAGCCTCACTACTGTGTACTAGATGCAGGAGAAACAGTATCTACTTGTAAGTAGAATTACGTCTATCATAATACACTCAGTGCAACACAGGGTGAAATAATATATGCAGCTGTAAGTGTCATGCAGTTCGACAGTACAATGAATGCCACGAGTGACACAGGGATGAGGGAGGCATGCAGTACTGTGTAATGCCAGTGTCTAAAGCATAGCAGATTATGAACCCTGTAATTTAGCAGTACAATTAGTAATACGTTCACAGATAGGTGCACAGTGCAGTGTACTGTTCTGGAATAATGTACACAGTGCTGTTTGTGTTTAGAGTATGTGCTAGTATATATGGACACACAAACGCACACAAACACACACACACACACACACATATATATATATATATATATATATATATATATATATATATATATATATATAATCTATGGTTTACTATCACTTACCTGAAAGTGCTGTCTCTGAAACTGACATGACTGTCACATAAAATGTAAAATGCAGAAAATCATGTAGTCGGCAGTTGAAATGTCTAATGCTGATGTTCAAGAGTGCAGTATTGCAAATGGGATAGTTACCCCTTTCCGCACTTTAGTGCAATCTCGGCATTGGAATATATGAGTGGCAGGGGATGTAGGGGGAGCAGGGGGGCTTGCAAACATACGACTGTCAGCTCTTTGTAGTATGGATCTGGTCCGTACTGATTGCTGCTGCGGGTTTCGTGCTGCAGAAGTCGAATTCGACTTTGGTTGCAGTAGTTCCGATATTTTAGCCAGTTTACTGCTGTGAACATCGAACATGTGAATTGCATTTTTGATAAATATTTTATATATATAGATAGATATATATATATATATAAAGCTTGGGAACAAACCAATTTGCCCACGGATATCTTCAGTGGGTTATATAGAAATGACAAGAGAAGGAGATGGGGAAGCATGCTAAAGCTAGGATGAAAGGGAAGGAGATGGGTTGAGCTGTAGGAAGAGAAGGGTTAATTAATGAGGGAAAGTTGAGAGGAAGTGAGGTAGGTGTAGGGTGGGGCTTAAAGGTTTTTCTGTGAGTGTAGCTGGGAAAGGGATCAGATTTAGGTGTGATCTTGGTAGTGCAAGTGCTACATACATGACAACCAGTTACTTCTGGAATAGGTA